>NC_056739.1:1186870994-1186873494 GCF_019279795.1 Protopterus annectens
ATACTGAGGCTCTAAATAAAGATCTGCCTAAGCAGCAGAGACCTCCAAAGCAGACACCCAAGCAACAGCTACCCCAAAACAAAACACGTGCAACACATATCTCACAAAGCCAGTGTGCCAAACAGTCACAGCCCTTAAGACTAAACAACACACCTGATACACTTGTAATGGGTGACTCTATCGCCAGGCACACTGACATCCCGCTCACCAGGCTGAACAAGGAGAGGGTCATGGTGAGCAGCCTGTCGGGCGCTAGGATCCGCCACATAACACAAGCACTCAGGTCACTCCAAGGCAAGTACAAATATGACTCCGTCATTGTCCATGCTGGTGTGAATGACCTGAGACGTACCTCCCTGGACTACATGAAAAGAGACATAAAGGAGCTCTCTGAGCATGTAGCCCAGGCCGGTATGACCCTGACCTTGAGTAGCATCTTACCCTCACCAAGAATGATGCCACAATATGAAGACAAGATGATCAATTTCAACAATTGGTTTAAGTACTGGTGTCATTCAAAGGGGATCCAATGCCTGTCAGCTTGGGATGATATGCTCGACAAGCCACGATGCTTCGCTAGGGACGGCTTGCACCTGTCACCCCTGGGCTTTGGATATTGGCAAAGGCTCTTGCTACCCCATAGTGCCTTTTAGGCAAGGCTCAAAAGACAAACCCACCTCCATAGGTATCACAAGGGATAAGAAACTAAGAGTAATGCTACTCAACGCCAGAAGTTTAAACCTCAAGATGCACGCACTCGTAACTCTCCTTAGCATGGAGAACATCGATATCTGTGCAGTAACAGAAACCTGGTTCAGGGCTCCCGAGAGCACCCCAGCACTACCAGGTTATACCTCATACCATGCTTTTCGGCCCCAAAACTTGGACCGAACCACAAAAGGAGGGGGAGTATCGATATTCATCAAAGATACCTACACCTCCAGATTGGTGGCAAAGCACGAAGCATCATTGACTATCCATGTGCAACTAACAGTGGGTAAAACTGCCTTCCAGTTTATAGCCTGCTACAGACCACCCTCCCAAACCCAGGAACCCCACTCGGCCTTCCTGAGAACACTGGAAAATATGAAGGTCTCTCCAAACACCATTATATTGGGCGACTTAAACTACCCAAACATAGACTGGGAGCATTACTCTAGCTCCAACACCCTAGCCCAAAGGTTCCTAGAATTTGTAAACTCAAATGCTATGGAACAACTTGTTACCACTCCCACAAGAGGGAAAACATACTGGACCTGATCATCACCAACATGGGGACTCTATGCTCCAGACCAGAAGTGTATCCCTCACTGGTAAGATCAGACCATAAACTAATCTCACTGGATATTCACATTCCGACCCCACCCCCTGCCCAGAAAACCACAGTGAAAACTACTCTAAAGCAAATTTCACACTCCTCAAAACCGAGGTGGAATCCTTCAAAGCCCCCGGGCCTGTGGAAAATACGGCCCAGACCGCAGAATCCTTTATAAACGCATTCTATGAACACCTTCAGGAATGCATGGATCATGCGATCCCAAATAAAACCAAGACCCAATCCTCCAAAGGCAGATGTCCTGTCTGGTGGACCCCAGCCATAAACAAACTATACAATAGAAGGAGGAAGCTACTAAATGATTGAGGAAAATCCCAAAAAGGGAAGGCATCACTGATCAGTATTAGCAAAAAACTACGGGCAATCATAAAATTGTCTAAGGCCAGCTTCGAGAGAAAAATTGCACAGGACACTAAGGATAATCACAAGGCTTTCTTTAGTTATGTTAGGAACCTGGGTGGTAATTCCCAGATATGCTCAGAATTAGTCCGAAATGACAAAAAATACACTGAACCCACAGACATTGCCAACATCCTAGCTGACAGGTTCAGTGCAAACTCCCTCCACCAAAAGGGCAAATATCTATCCCAGCAGAGTGCTGCCCCTGACATCTCAGATGCTCAGGTAAGAGACGCCCCTCTCCAAAGCAAAAACACAGCATCAATGGGACCAGATGGTGTCCCGGCTGCGTCCTACATGAACTCCAAGAAGAGCTAAACCCAAACATAAAACTACTGTTCAATCTCAGCCTTACTACAGGATATGTGCCCAAAGAGTGGCGTGCAGCAACAGTGGTCCCTCTCCATAAAGGTGGTGCCTCAACGGATCCTGGAAACTATCGCCCATAAGCCTGAGTAGCTTGGTCTGCAAAGCTATGGAAAGGATCATCATGGACCTCATAAATAAAGATATTGGGGACCTACAGACACTGGATCCTACCCAGTTCGGCTTTGTTAAGGGCAGATCCTGCCTCTTAAACCTGGTTGATTTCTTTGAAACAGTCACCAAGGCCATTGACGAGGGGAAGGTGGTCCACACAGCCTACCTGGACCTCGCAAAAGCCTTCGATACAATACCCCACTGGCATTATAGATAAGCTCACCAGCTTAAATATAAACCCCTATGTCACTAGATGGATTGCAAACTGGCTCAAGGACAGAACCC
>NC_056739.1:1186895994-1187095994 GCF_019279795.1 Protopterus annectens
CTGGATCACAGTAATGGCTCCAGAACTCTGTACCAAAGAGGCAGGCATTTGTGTGTTGTTCGAGCTTTGTTATGAAGTTCATTTTTTTGTCTGTTTGGTATTAAAATGTAAAAAAAATGCCTTTTGCATAACTGTTGACTAATTTGAAAAAATGGTTTTGATTTTAGAAATATTATTTTAATTATTTTTTTAAGGCACCGATTCACTGGGAGGAGAGAAATGTTACAGCTGTTAAAGGCCCCGGTGGGAAGTGGATGATTCCTCTGGAAGCCAAAGAATCAATGGATAAAAGCAAGATTGGGCTGAAAGGTAACTGTTTCACCATGTCATTGCTTTTGTTAGGGTATTAATAAGTGGCTTATGCAGTGCTGTTTAACAGATGATATATAGGCAGACAGCTTTAAGTCTAATGAGCTGGTTTGAGTAATTTGCAAGTCATATGTGTTCCACAGGTCTTCGTCTAACAGTTCTTCATGTGTTTTTCTTAGACATGCTGTACTCGTCATATATGCTGTCCTTACCTAGTGCTTTACATGTCATTTTTTATATCATCCTTCCGGGGAGCTATGATGGAATATAATCCTTATGATTTTTAAACCACAGTTGCTGTCTGTTTCTCTAAGAACAGTTAGCAGAAGCACTGAAGGATTGCCTGACTGTCCCTCTCTGGATGCATTTGA
This sequence comes from Protopterus annectens, assembly GCF_019279795.1. NCBI lineage: Eukaryota > Metazoa > Chordata > Ceratodontiformes > Protopteridae > Protopterus > Protopterus annectens. Next base: position 1,186,896,675 of record NC_056739.1, read on the forward strand.
GGTTGAATCTCCCTCTGTCTGGATGCATTGAAGACCACTGTTCAAGACAATTTGATGAGGAGGATGATATCCAGAGGAGACACTGTTCCCTTTTCACAAGCCCCACTGCTATCACCTTGTCTCCTACCGAATGTGCTACCCTGGCAAAAGACAGTGGGAATTTTAGATGTGACCAACCATCTAAACAAAACAGCAGTCCAGGAAGTCCCACCAGACCAGCGAAGTTTTAGGTTTTACTCAAGGTTCTTCATGGTGTCAAAGAAGTCAAAAGACCTCAGTCACTCAGACCAAATATGTTTATGCATTACAAAAAAAAAAAAAAAAAAAACTTTCCGAATGGTCCCTCTAGAAATCTGTCCTTACTTGCCTACAGGAAGGAGACTGAATGTGTTCTTTGGACGTTCAGGATCCTTGTCTACACTTAAAAGTTACAAAAAAAGTCTAGAAGATTGTTCTGCTTCCAGAGGGGGGCCAGTCACTACCAGTTCAGAACCCTGCCTTTGCCCTCACCACAACCCCAGTGGTGTTCACCAAATGCATGCATCCAGTAGCATCTCCTGTTGGCTGCTACTGGGGCCACACATTTGGCCCCAGTAGCAGTCGACTTGAGACTACAGGAAATCAGCATCTTGCCTTATCTGGATGACTGGCTTATAGCTGCTACTTCAAGAAAATCTCTTGTCAAAGTAAGGGAGTACTTGCTCCATTTATAAATGATCATACGGTTATTCATCAGTCTTCCCACGTCTTTGCTGGAAACAACCCCAATGCCATCGTTCACTAGTTGTCAGCCAGACACCAATGTAAAACCGAACAGATCGAATTTCTCCTTTTCATCAAGTAGTTGCACTCCAGCTGCAGTAAGGCAAACCAAGGTCTGGAGTGGCATTCTAAATCTTACAATCAGCGTTGACAACTTTACTGCATTTTTTTCTCAGCTGCATACCTTATGAGAGTCCTTCATTGGATTTCTAGGGTGTAGTGGTCACAGATTCATGACCCAGTGACTCAGACAATCTTGTTGCAACCACTTTCAGTGATGGCCTCAACTGCAAAGTCTGTCATTGGGTTGTCCCTTTTTACACTCCCTTTCCCTATACCAGCTGTCACAGTCAGTGTGGGTGTGTCTGCCTTGAGGTGGGGGGTGGGGTATTGTCTGAGATTAATAGTTTTGCAAAACTTGGACTTGGATAGAGGCCCAGCTGTACTTCACTTTCCTAAAGATGAGGGAAGTCCTTCTAGTGTTGCAGGCATTCTTGGGACATCTTCATTAGGGTGCAGTAGCCTTTCACTCTTGGCAAAATAACAGTAATTCAATAAGCTAAGGAGAACCAGATTCTACCTTCTGTGTTGGGACTCCATGATGGCTTAGGAACAGGTTTTAAATTCACAGCACTTTCTAGGAGCATTGCACATCGTGGGTCATGCCAAATCTGTAGCCAACAAACTGAACATATGTCTCCTATTACCTCATGAATGGTCTCTGTGCATGTCAGCACTGATGGACTTGTGCTGCTGGGGGGAGTTGCCTGTCCTTCCACTGCTAAATACAGCATCTTCTTTTCCCTAATCCCTCCACAGGGTCAGACTCCTAGGGAAGATGTCCATCCTTGGCCCCCAGGTTTCACTTCTCTACTCATGATGAACTTTATTCAGAAAGCCAAACTTTTTAAAGCTACTGTCATTCTCATAGCCATCATCTGACCTCAGCTGGTATGGTTTCTCTTGCTGTGGCCTCACCTCATAAGGAGACCCCTCCTTCTGGAATATAATCCAGGGCTATCTCACCTGTCCAGCAAACCAGGGTCTATATCACCTTATCGAAAAGTCTTAATATCGAATGACTTTTGATCGAACCGTAAAAGTCGAAAGCTGAAAATAGCAAAAACGAGAATGAGCAAATTCTTTCCCTGGGAAAGAAATCGCTAGTCCTACCACCAACTACACACTAATCTAAACATTACAAAGTGAGGGCTATGCCCAACACCCCCCCCCCCAACTACATATACCAACTCCGAGATCGCAATACAGTGGGGAAAAGGGCAAACTCACAAGAATGGCCAAGCAGTTTCTTTCCCAGGGAAAGCGCTCATTCGCGTTTTCACTATTTTCAGCGTTCAACTTTTACGGTTTGATCAAAAGCCATTCAATATTACGGCTTTTCGATAACGTAATATAGACCCAGCAAACCACATCCAGGTCACCTGGTCCTTTAAGGTAACCATATGGCTTCTCCACTTCCAGTGATGGCAGAGATCCAGCATACTCTCCTAAGGTGATCCAGTTATTAAAAATATCCTAGAAACATGTTACTAGGAAGGCTCACAGAAATAATTGGCATAAGTTTGCCTCTAGGTGAAGTAATAGAGTCTGGACCCTTTTACAGTGTCCTTTTCAACTTTTTTTTTTTTTTCTTATCAAAAGTCTTTGACAAAGCTTCCAGTTTTTCTTTGATAAAAGTCAATTTGGTGACTATTTCAATTCATCACGAGTGTTTAGCTGCTAGTCATTTGCTTCTCATAATAGGTAAAGCATTTTTAAACTGGGGTAATTCTATTCATACCTCCCTACAAAGATCAAGTCCCTACTTGGAATTTGGATCTTAAATTTCTCTCTTGGAAAACATTATTTTTAGTTGCTGTTATCTCAGCTGGAAGAGAATCCGAACTAAATGTTCTCCTCTCAAAACTTCATACATCGTCTTTCATGATGAAAGAGTAGTTCTCTGAACTAATGTAGCCTGTATGTCCAAGGTAGCATTTGACCTGAATCAGTCAGCTTTCCAGTGTTTTTTTTTTTTCTGCAACATTCAAACAAAAGACAGTTTTCATAATCTCAGCTCTTGCCCCCAAAGCAGGGTTGTGATAGTGAGGAAGAGAGCACCGTTAGGCAGTAGTTGTAGGACCTCCTAGATGAAGTGGGGCAAAAATGCGTTGTTGATTATGGGGGACCGGAATGCTTATATGAGGACAAATAGAATAGGATAGAGAGACTACTTGGACCTAAATGGGTGAGCCAGCAGAAATAATGAAGGAAAGGCCATTCTAGAATTCTGTCTGCCAAATGGTTTGGTGGTGGCCATCACATAGTTCACCAAGAGAGACAGTCAAAGGATCACATACAAGAGTGGTCCAACGTGCAACCCAGGTAGGCTTTATCCTCGTAAGAAAAGGTCACTGCGGTAAATTCAGAGATTGGAAATCATCTGCAGTGAAACTGTTAGTTCTGAGCATAAATCACTGGTGGCCACATTCAGCTTTAAGCAGTTTCTGAGAAGGCTGTAAGGTCAACAGAAACAAGTTGATACCTGGAAGATGTTCTTTGTGTTTCACTGTTGCAGTCATCACATTTGGGTTACCTGCTTGCAGTAGCCCTCAGTTGGCCTGATTAATAAAGCCTTGGGTCTTGCGTTGGTTGCTGTCTCATCTTCCATGACGTCAGGTAGTCAGAGGTATAAAGCATGCAGCCAACGCCATTACATCAGTCTTTCTTGCCGTGTGGTGCCCGAAGCAGAAGCAGTTCGCAAGTGCCAGTCGGCCGACTGCTGAAATTTTTGTTTTCGAGTTTCAGAACCAAAGTCTTCAACTAAGCTAAGTACCCCATTGGGGAAACCTTTTTCTTGCTCTAAACCGATGTCAGTAAAAGTTAATAATTGTATTTCTTGTGGAAAGCAAATACCTCATAAAGATTTTCATTCGTACTGCATTCCTTGCTTAGGCCCTGACCACGACGTACCTTGCTGTCGGTTTTGTGCCTTATTTAAACAGCAAACTATTCGTCATCGGTTTATTTACACTTCTAAATATTTGGGTACTCTGTTCAATTATCCAGATATGGCTTCGGTTAGCCATCCGACTACTGACATTCCGAAAAAATGCAAAGAAAAGACAGAGACAGACCGCATAGGTCCAAAGCTGCCGATGACGCTTCTCCTAAGCTAGTCGCCAGTTCGCCGGTACTCAGTGAGGTGCTTTCGCAGCCCCTGATACTCGCTACTACAGATTTGCAGGCCACTACTGAGATCCATTCGGAGTCTGGTATGCCGCGAGATGCTTCAACTGTGGATCCTGTGGATGTCTCTACCTTGGATGGGTCCGGAGCCGCTGTGCAGGCACCGGCTTCTGAGGGTGCATTCAGGCCTACTGACTTGCATATTAAATCAACTCCATCTTCTTCTTCAAGGCCTAAGACTCGATCCGTGCCTAGAAAACAGACACCCAGACCGCATGGTCAGGCCTCTATGCCTATAAAACAAATGATAAGAATGGCAGAAGACCTTATTACTTTAATCAGGGGAAACCACCCTTCCCCCTCTAAGAGACGTAGGACTGAGTTTGCTTATGATTCTTCTGATCAGGACTCTGATGACCAGGATTTACCCTTATCTACCTATGAGGATTCTGATGCAGAGGACTCTATTCCCTCTGCTTCCCCTCCAGAGGATTTCTCTTTTGGTGAAACCTTGCATACTCTTAGGGAGCATTTCCACTGGGAAAGCCAGGATTACTCTGACTCCAAAAAGAGGCTTAGGGATTTCTTACTCCTGCCCCAACACAGGTCTTTAGCTATCCCCCCTGTACTGGACATTGTTGTTGATGCCTTTTCGGAATCTAGCTTGGCCCCTGACTCTTTACCTCCTGCTCCCAGAAAACCAGATAGATATTACAGGGTTCCTGACTCTCACAAGTTCCTGTTTAAAAATCCTACTGTGGATCCTGAGACCATTTCACAGGGACCTAAGGGCATTAAGGCTACTACTGCCAGAAATCCTTCCCCTGGATAGAGATTCCAGTGCGCTGGATAGATGGGGTAAGAAGGTATACACTTCTGCAACCTTGGCCATTAGGGCCTTAAACTGCCAGTTTCACATGTTAAAGTATCAGCAGCATATTATTGGATTGCTTAAACAGAAAATGATGTTGATTCCTGACTGTGCTGAAAATAAAGATTTACAGGATTTAATGCATTCTGCTGAACAAGTTGGAAAACATACTTTGCAATGTGGTTTTGATGCACTAGAGGCATCTTGCAGGGCTGCTGTCACTGGGTCTGTACTTAGAAGGCATGTTTGGCTTAAGGAACAATCTTTGCCAGATCATGTTAAAGCAAAGTTCCTGGATGGTCCCTTAAACCAAGACCACCTGTTTGGCAACAAAGCAGAAGTACTTAAAAAGATGGAGGAAAAAGCTAAATCTATGCAAACTGTTAAAGATTTCCTGCAGGTACAGCCTCCCAGATTTAGTAGGCATTGGCCCTCTAAAAATTAGTCCTTTCCTGCCTCTTCTGGGCCTTCTCAGTCCAGACCCAGAAGCAGCAGAACTCCCAGGCTTCAGTCCCAAGGTACTTACAAGACTAAGCAGTGGGGGGCTCTCACTTCCAAAGCAGGGAGTGGTAAGACTCACCACTATGGTAAACTGTCTCAATGACTTCACTTTAAATCTTCCAAGCCCTGCACAACTGACTGTTTTTTTGGGGAAAAGATTGCCCAGCAGGCAAAAAATTGTGAACTCGTTACCCAGGACAAATGAGTTTTAAATATAGTTTCCCAAGGATACAGATTCCACTTTCACTCCTTACCAACCCCAAACGGTTGGCCAGATCTACCCCCAAATCAGTGGGCAGAGGCTCAAAAGCAAATTATCTCTCTTAAGCATCAGGGCTATTCAACCTGTTCCAGAAGAGGAAAGGGGACAAGGGTTCTACTCAAGACTTTTCCTGGTGCCCAGAAAAGATAACTCCTGGCTTCCTATCCTGGACCTCTCTATCCTAAACACATTTTTGGTGATCCCAAAATTCAAGATGCTAACTCTTCACCAGCTGCTCCCTATGCTAGGCAAGGATGCCTGGTTGGCAACACTTGATTTAAAAGAAGCCTACCTGCACATCCCAATAAGGGAATCTTGCAGAAGATACCTACGCTTCAAAGCAGGTTACATGCACTATCAGTTCTCTGCACTGCCCTTTGGCTTATCTACTGCGTCCAGGGTATTCACAAAGTGCCTAACTGCAGTCATTACATTTTGCAGGCAAAGAAATATCTAAATATATCCATACCTGGACGATTGTCTAATTCAGGCAGAAAGCCAGGACATACTATTGAATCATCTGGCTTTTGTACAGAAATTGCTAACTTCTCTGGGGTACACCATAAACAAAAAGAAATCACATCTTTTACCCTGCTAACAAATTGTATTCCTGGGAGCAAGCTTGAATACAGCTTCCCAGATGGCCTTTCTCACGCCAGAAAAACTAGTTCATTTGACAGCCTACTTCAAACTACTGGCCACAAAAACCTAGCTATCTGCAAGGAAAATACTGCAAGCCCTAGGGTTCATGGCTTCCTGCATTCTCCTAATTCCATTTGCACGACTGCATATGAGGAAAATACAATGGTATCTAAAAAGCCTATGGTGTCAACATTCTCAGGATCTAGAAGCAATGATTCCTATCATAACTTGTCTACAGATAGAGTTCCTTTGGTGGGCAGAGGCCTGTCACCAAAACAAGGGACTGCCATTCACTCTACCCCCTGCCGCCCAAACCATAACAACAGACGCATCAGACTGTGCATGGGGGGCTCACTTGGCAGGGAAGTGCATTCAGGGCAAATGGAACCCAAGTCAAATGCACCTGCATATCAATCAAAAAGAAATGTTAGCTATACAGAATGCTCTGACAGTCTACAAGGACCACATTCTTCCAGGGCAATTAATGGTGAAGATGGACAACACCACTGTTATGTGGTACATAAACAAGCAGGGGAAACCCACTCATACCCTCTTTGCAGACTAGCCATGGCTCTGTGGAACACAGGCTTGAGCTACCAAGTGCACTTACAGGCTCAATTCCTGCCAGGAAAGCGAAATACACTGGCAGACGAACTAAGCAGAAATCTCATGGACCCACACAAGTGGAAAACTGGAACCAAAGATATTCTACATGTTGAGAAACAAATGGGGGAGCTCAGATATAGACCTGTTTGCCTCCCCCCGAGAACTACCAATTGGAAAAGTTCTGCACAAGGACTCCCCACAAGCAAGCTTGGAAATTGGATGCCCTGTCCTTCATCTGGAAAAACCTATCAGTTTATGCCTTTCCCCCTCTGCCTCTCCTCTCCAAGGTGCTACTAAAGATCAAACAGGACAAACCAAGGACGATACTGATTGCACCAGACTGGCCACACCTACACTGGTACCCCCTTTTGAGCAGTGTGTTACTGCTGGCACCATGGCACCTGCCTCAGACCCGTGCCTTGCTGTCCCAGCAGGAGGGCCAGATTCTGCACCCACCGCTTCAAACCCTGAACCTGGCAGCCTGGCTGATGACCTGATCTCTCCGTTACCATCCTTCAGTAAGCAAGTGTTGGATGTCATTCTGGAGGCAAGGAGGCCTAGTACTAGAAAATCCTTTGCTGAAAAATGGAAAAGATTATGTTTCTGGAACCAAACTCAGGGGATGGGCACAGTGGCGCCCAATTTACCTCAGATTCTTCAATATTTAACTGAGATGCTGCACAAGGGCCTTTCCTTTTCCTCCATCAAAATTCATGCCTCAGCCATTTCAGCTCATTACAACACAGAACCACCCCTCTTCTCTCATCCACTGCTGAAGCAGTTCCTCAGAGGGGGCAAAAACTTAAGACCACCCAGGAGAGCCCCTACTCCAGCCTGGGACCTTAACTTTGAATTGGAAAAACTCACTCTCCTCCTTTTGAACTCGCTGCAAATGCAGAGTTGAAATTATTTTCTTGGAAAACAGCCTTTCTTTTTGTCATCACTTCAGCAAAAAGGGTGTCTGAATTACAGGCCCTCATGGCAGTGGAGCCTTTCATCATATTTCATGCGAACAGGGTGTTCCTCAGGATCAGTCCCTCCTTCATGCCCAAGGTGGTATCCAGTGAGGCCTTTAATCAGTCCATTCATTTGCCAACCTTCTTTTCAAATGCACAGAACAAAGGGGAATGAATACTGCACTCCTTAGATGTGCACAGACAACTTAGGTTTTATTTTGACAGGACTAAACCTCTCAGGAAATCTGAACAACTGCTGGCTGCATTTGTTGCAGGGGCAGAGGGGAAGGTCATTTCAAAGCAAACCATTTCTAAATGGATAGGCCATTGCATTCATTTCTGCTATAAGCACCATGGAAAACCTACCCCATAGGGGATTAGACCACATTCAACCAGGGCTGCATCTACCTCTACAGCCTTTCTTAGAGGTGTCCCTACCAGGGACATCCTAGAAGCTGCTACCTTGACTTCTGTACATACCTTCACCAAGCATTACCATTTGCCAATTTTTTTCTAAATCCAGAGCTGGCTTTGCCACTGCAGTCTTGCTCCGATTCTTAAGTTCATAGGTAGATACTAGGCTATCTGCCCTAGGGTATTTATAAGCCTAGCCAGAGTGTATTTGGCTTCCGCCTCCCTATTAGATTAGCCTACTGTGCCTCTGTAAAGTAGGTCACAGAAGGTACCCTTTTAAGATTAGTTTACTGTGCCTCTGTCTAGCAAGGACACAGGAGAGATCCCAGGGGTGAATTTGCGATTTCCCATACACGCGTCCAAATTTCGCTTGAAGAGGGTCAGCGAGGGGCTATGTCTAACATGAATTGGGATTCTCTTCCAGAGTGAGGGGAGCCTCTGGGAAATGAATCTGTCCCTCCAGCATGTCCTATTTATTTTTGTGCTGAGGTTTAGTCCCTGGAACGTGTAGCTCTAAGGGACTTGGATTTTTCTTGAGGTGGAGCATGTCCATTAATTCTGGGTTTGACATGGCTTTATACGTCAGGCATAGATCGCCTCTGAGTAGGCGGTAAGCGACTGAGTAGAGCTGGAGTTTCTTTAGTCGAGCTGCATAGGACATCTGTTCGTAACCCATGATCCTCTTGGTGAGGTACTTTTGGGGTCTCTCCAGTTGCTGCAGGTGTCGGGTAAGGTACATCCCAAAAGGGGCATTGTATTCAATTATGGGCCTGATGAGTGACTAGTAGAGGGGCACAATGACCTCTCTTGATATAGATGCAAACCCTTTCGTGATAAGGTGGGCTATATAGAGAAGGTCTTTCTAACCACTTTGGCAACGTGATTATCAAAGGAGAGATTACTATCTACGTTGGTCCCCAAATCTCTAATTATTTCTTCCGTACTTAATGGATTACCACCTATGTGGTAATTTGTGGGTACCTTGTTTTTCCCAAAGGGGATGATTATGCACTTTTAAGCATTTAGCTTGAGGCCGTGGCTCTGGCACCAAGCATCCGTCTCTGTGAGACCCTTTTGGAGGATGCTTGTGTCAGCTGGAGATTCGATTATGGCCCCCAGTTTGCAGTCATCTGCGAACTTTGTCAGCCATAATCCCCCCGTGTTAGCCTGAACCTCAGAGAAGTATATACCGAACATAGCTTTGGGAATCTACCCAAATATGATGACTGCAACATTGAAACACGAAGAACATAGTACAGTTGTATACACTTACCATAAATGTAGATGTTCAAGTGTATTCACTGTTGCAGTCCTAGTTGCCCTCCCTCCAGCCCCCTGACTTCTATTGGCTATACCTCTATTCTTGCTTTCTATGCTTAAAGCTTTTTGGTGTATTTGCTTTTTTGTTGGAGGTGTAATCTTGTATATATAATTGCTTCCCATTATGGGGGCACCTGACATCTGGGGCAAGAAAAACTGATGTAGTGGCGTCGGCTGCATGCTTTATACCCCTGAATAACTGACATCATGGAGAATGAGACAGCAACCGACGCAGGACCCAAGACTTTGTTAATCAGGCCGACGGAGGGCTCCTGCAAGCAGATAACCCAAATGCGACGACTGCAACAGTGAATAAACTCGAACATCTACATTTATGGTAAGTGTACATAATTGTACTTAGACTGAAATGAAGACATGGGAGTTCAAGTAAATACTCAGGGCTATTGCACCTTAGAAAGAAGAAGAAATGGGTGGAATTGAAGAAAAATGTCAGCATCTCAAAACAGTGTGTATAAAGACTGTAAAACAGATCTGTGACCAAGCCAGGTATGGAAATAATCTGCATTCCACCACAGCTTATGTACAAGTCCAGGAAGGTATCACAAGAAAGAAAGAAGTACAGGAAGAAGTGGAAGATAACAAAGATGGATCAGGCTAAGAAGGAATACTGTTTGGCTAATAGAGGCTAAGAGAGCAGTTGTAATGACAAAGAATAAGCTCTACCAGCCTCGTGAAAAAGCAGCTTAGCAGATGGTACCAAGAAACTCTGCTAGGTAGCAAGGCAAAGACGGAAAGAAAAAGAAATTGTTCATCAGACACCATTCAGAAAGGATGCCACCAGTATAATCACCAGTCCAAAGGACATCAAAAGCAGATGGAAGTAGTGCTTCCAGCAGCTTCTGCATGAAGAAGAGCCCACAGAAACAGTACTACCTCATGCACAGCCCACAATTAAGAAGGAAGAACCCACCCTAGAAACGTAAGTACAACAGTAAAGAAAATGAAGTGGGGAAAACAGCCGGCTCAGATGAAGTTACAGCAAATATGATCTTGATATTGGGCAAGGTAAGGAGATACAGTTCTTGAGGGAGGAAAAAGCCATATCCCAGATGACTGGCAAATAAGGATTATAGTGCCAATGACCAAGAACAAAGGGGACATTCACAACTGTGGGCAGTACAGAGGTATCAAACTCCTGCTACACTGCACGGAAGTCCTGGAGGGGGTGATTGGTAAATGAATAAGCAGAATAGGTAGAAAATGAAATGGTTGATAAGTAGTTAGGATTTGGATCAGGATTCAGCACAACCAACCCAGTGTTTACGGTGCAACAGATAATGGAGATAAAGAAGGAATCTAACTTGAGCATTCCTGGACTTGAATAAAGCATTTGGCAAACCCTCAAATACTAGGTAAAATCATATGGCAAGAGTTCAAAATGCTTAAAGGTATGAGGTGCTTAAAATATAATATAAAATAATAATTTCACAAACCTGCAAGAAATCCTACATGCATATAAGCAGAAAACTAACATCACACAAAAAATAATTCCTACTGGAGCATAACTTTGCCAGTCATAACTGTCGTTTAAAATATGTAATTTTAAACCCAAGTGTGTGGGAGCAGTTCCCCATTTAAAACTATCTACAGATATTCTTTACAGTTAAAGATCTCGTGTATTTTTTCTGTGTTCATTTTAAATATGTATATAAAGCACCAATCAGTGCCTGTAAAATTAAACTTAACTGATGGATGTTCCAGCGTATGTGTATAATATAATATAAAATGCTCATTTCACAGGTATACAGGAAAACATGTACATGAGTAAAAACTTTTCAGTAGCATACACAGTATTTCACACTGGAGGACAAATGTGGCCGTCTTAACAAAACATGCTATTTTAAAACGTGTCATTTATACCTGGGGAAACAAAGCTCCAGTTATCATTCACAGATGACCTGTGTAGTTAAAGTTCTGATGTATTTGTTTTCTTTCTTCATTTCAAATCTGTGTGTAAAATAATTATTAATGCATATAAATTTAGCTGAGAGATGTTTCAGTGTATGTTTGTATAGTGTATTGGTATGTTTATGGCATTTGATGTTACTTAATGCTTTCTAGAGGTGTGATCTACATGGAAGGTTCCACAGAGGCAGAAGGCCAGATATATGACCCATTCAGTGTTACATGTTATAGAAGTTTTGATGTCAAAACTTTGATGGGTGTTCTTAGAAGTAAAATTCTTGATTTTCATTGCACAAGGGCAGACACTACAATCTTCACAAGGAGATGACCTTTGAGGTTGGTTGGTAGCCAACCTGGTGTTATCATGTTGCTTAAATCCCTTTTGTTTCCACAGAAATCCTGACAAGGTTTTGCCCCTTCTATAGGAAAATAAACTTTTATCCGGGCACAAACTATCAGAAAACCTGTCCTGTTTCAAAATACTATAGTGGACACTATACAGTGTTTTATATCTGATGTGTATGAGTGTCATAGGTAGTCACCGACCGTTCCCCCATGGAAATAAGTTTATTGTACTGTAGTAAACAAGCTCTAGTCATAATGTCTATCTCTTGTTTAGTTTGTTTTAAATGAGTACTACAGCAACCTTTGTGTCTGAACCTATGAGAAATGTCTTCACTGGATTGTACATACTAACCTTCTGTGGCGCAAATATGTTTAATACTCATAAATTGCAATTTATGGGATGCATGCTTTTTTACTATGATTTATATCACTACCTAGAGGAAACTCTCTGGCATTTTTCCTCTTTAGAAGTATTTTTTGGCTCCCTTGCAAGCTGACCATCTGCTATTCCTGATGCGTCACCTCAGTTGCTGGTGGAAATTTCCTATCTCCTACCTTCACAGGACTTGCTCCAACCGTGTTTGGGGCTGGCAAGGGGCTAGAGGGATCCCGGAGCAGTGTCAGACTGCTACCAAGGGAGTATTTTTACTAATAATTTTATAATTTAATAATCTTTGCCATTGCGCATACCCAGTAGTTTCCAGAGGGTTTGTAGTGGGCATCAGTGCCAGACTGACTCTCACTTCTGCAAGGGGCTTATGTCAGCAGAACACACCTCCCATCCTCAGGAAGCTCCATACAGTTTTCCCTGGTCTCCACCAGGGAAATCATACAATGCAAGTTTGCCCTGTACATGTGCAATACCACCCTTCTCACCAGCCTCACTGAGAACCGGCGACTGGCTTAGGAGAAGCTTCGTCGTCAGTTTTGGGCCTTAGTTGTTTTTCTCTATTCTTTTCTTTGTGTTTTTTGTAAACTCCAGTAGTCGGATGGCTATCTGACGATATTTCAGGATAATTAAACTATCGTCCAAAAAAGTTTAAAGAAAAATCATACCGATGCTTAATAGTGCATTGGTTAAATCTAGCACAAAACCGACAACCAGTAACGTTGTGATCAGGACCTAGGCAAGGAATACAGTAAGAATGAAAATCCTTATGAGGTATTTGCTTACCACAAGAAATACAATTATTAACTTTTTCTGACATCGGTCTGGAGCAAGAAAAAAGTTTCCCCAACAGGGTACTTAGCTTTATTGAAGACTTCGGATCTGAAACTCAAACACGAAGATTTCAGGAGTCTGCCGACCGGCACTTGCGAACTGCTTCTGCTTCGGGCACCATGCGGCAAGAAAGACTGAAGAAAATGATGTCGGCTGCTTCTTTTATACCCCTGACGACCTGACATCAGGGAAGGGGTGACGGCAGCCGAAGCAGGACCCAATACTTTGGAATTCAGGCCGGCTGAGGGCAACCTGCCAGCAGGATTACCCAAATGTAATGACTGCAACAGTGAATACACTCGAACATCTACATTTATGGTAAGTGTACACAACTATACTTTTTCCCTGGTCTCCACCAGGGAAATCATACAATGCAAGTTTGCCCTGTACATGTGCAACACCACCCTTCTCACTCTGGATTGGCATCCCCATTTTTCCTACTTGCTTCAAGCATTTGGGCCTCTATTCAAACTCAGGACTTTATCCTTGCACAGCACCGGTGCAGGCTATCCCTTGGCTGGTTTTAGATCCTTTCAGACTTGTGGTATACACATATTCATTTAAATTCCCTTGCTTGCTTATACATTCATACATGAAACACTGCAGTCTATTTAATACTGCACTGATGTGATAAGATGCATCTGTATTGAAAAAGTTCTTGTCTGTTGTAAACAACATTCGGCTTTTACCCAAGTTCCGAAATCAAATAGCATATATAAAGTTAGAATTAACTATTTCAGTATGTTAAGTCTCGTCTTCCATAAGCCGTATAAGTTACTCCATGGATAGCATACTCTTCTAAAACCATACTAAATCTTGTAGTATAGCTTTAAGTGCCCAAGTGGACCTTGAACTCGCATAAGGCTGTACTAGGGATGTGATTTCATCACAGTTTGCTTGTCTGCTGCCATACGCTCTTGAGGAGCAGATGGGTTGGCATAAATGGTTAAGGTGCTGACCTCTCCGGTATAAGTACGGGATTTGATTCTGACCATTCTTGTGCTTATTGTGCTTACAGTGTGTTCGGATTTAAACCCCCACAGTCTGTGTAATATTAAGCCTCTGAACAAGCTGACAGCCTTTTAAACAAAGTATGTCAGAACTGCAGATTTCTTATAACCCTTTAAAGTCATGCCTGACTTCATCTGAGAGTCCATATTTTTCCTTGCAGTCCTTAGATTGTCTTTCTGTGTGTGCTTCCAGTTGCTGTCCTCCTCATATTTCCTGGAGTTTCTTTGTAAACATTGGGAATAGATGTATAGTCTTCCTTCCTGGCCTCTCTGCTCTGTGTTTGTCTGATCTCTTCTTCCTGTATGGCCTCCTCTTCATTTAGTCTTCATGAAGGGTCACCACTGTGCTTTCTCTGCATTGATCCTGCTGGTTTTAACCTTGTCACCCATCTTCTGGAGAAGGGGATGCCATTATACTACCTGACAGGAGGTCTTTCAGTTGTGTTAGAGTAACCCAAGTCTGCTCATCTCCTGCTTGAAGAGTCTGATCATCTCTGGAAATGCAGTTCTTTATAGCAAGTTTTAGTTGCAAAGTCTAGAAGTCTTTAAATCATACAAAATTTGATTACCATCCAGATTCTTTCCTTGAACGCATAAGTTTTGTATCTCAGTAATATAGGTCTGGACATCCTTGCAAATGCTGAGGCCGAAATATCTTGTGGGCTTTCTGTTTTAATTTCTTCCATTGGTATATCCATTCATTTGCTCAGTTTTACCTGCAAGAAAGTTTTTTTTTTTTTTTTTTTGTTTTTTTGCAAATTCTGATATTCCCATTATCTTAAATCTTCCTTTAGCCTCTCTCCTCTCTTTTTCCATTTCAGTGAATCTGGTTTTGAGCATCTCAAGCCTTTTTTTCTGTAGCTACAGTTTTGTGCTTGGCCTCATGTAGTTCCTGGTATGCCTCTGTGAAATGAGCCATGTGGCCAGGTAGTGTTTTGTTCAGTGTATTTTAGCATCTGATTTCTCTACACAGCTGCCAGCTGTAACATAATGTTGATCTCAGTATGGTTCATCATAATTTTGTCAAAACTGGAACCTTGTTTTTGATCCAGGGAGGCCTTGCATGTCCATCCCTGCCCTTTCTTGATGCAGTTTGTCTCCTCCCTTCTTTAGGCCAGTATACCTCCTGATAAGGAGCCATCTGACCATTTAATACTTAGAGCCTTTATCCTTTCTTCTTTTTGGTGTCTAATAATTACCACTTAGCCCCTGGACATAAGATAATCCTTGTTGCCACTGTTTAAATGCTTTAGTGTGGGTTTTAATGATAAATTCTTACATCTTACCATGTCCCCTTCCCTTGCCATAAGCCATTACTAATGAGAATTTCTTAATTATTTTATTGAAACTTGTTTTCTGTTGGCTATGTTGTTTTATTTTTAATGGTAAGCCCAATAAATTATGGCCTTAAGTAGCTCTGGAGATGAAATGCAAAGGCACTTGGACAGTAAAAATTAGCCTTTTCTAAAACGCACAGTTGCTGATTTCTTTTTATTTTGTCTGGTAGCAATTTACTTTTCTCTTTGTATTCTGTACTCCTTTTGTCTTGCCAGCAGTATTTCTACAAATGTGACTTCAGCTTCACACTATTTGGTAAACTGAGTAAAATGCACATTCTCTTAACAGGCTGTGGTGTACTCTGTGTTTCATCATGGTGCTTATCCACTCTGTTATGCACAATCAGTTATGCTGTCAGTTTACCTTAATTTGTAATTGGTGAACAATTCAGTGGGAATTAATGACTTGATGCTGACTGGTCAAAATTTGATTTGTAGGTATAGCAGGATCTGTGAAACAGTTGTATACTGTTGGGAAGGTTCTTTTTCTCCATTTTTGGGTGACTAGTCATAGCCGGCTTTAGGCACCAGCGAACCCTGTGGTCGCTGGGGGGCCCCCAACCACAGCAAGTTATTTATCTTGGTATCTTGCAACATGTCTGTCAAACTAACAAAAGTTAGTACAGCAATTGTGTATACTTAATAAGCCAGGTGGGTAATGACTCTAAATTATTTATATGTCCTTTAAAATGCAAAGGTATCTCTGGTTATTGTAACAGTGTCTTATTAAGTAACAGGCTTCACAATACCATTAAATATTTTACCACTGCCATAGTGCCTCTGGCTTAGTTAAACTCTGATTGGTGGATATTCTCTCCACTAAAACCAAAAACATAGCCCGGTTTAAATACCTGCAATACCTGTGGCCGCATGGTGGCCTCTTAATCATCCTTGACTGTGTGGGGATCCCACAGAAGCAGCTGATGGATAGGAAAAAATGTATTAATTTCCTGATTATGTTCTTTATCCTGAACAGGGTTCTTGTATGACCCTGTTAGGATAAAGCTGGTAATGAACATAAGCAAAGGTAAGCAGCAGCAAGATCAGCAGGTTGGAGTGACTGATTTGAGTGCAAACCTTGTATTTTAAGAAGAGCTGATGCTTCCGATCTTCAGAGATGTTTTATCTTTCAGGGAGTTTTATAAATATTGGTAGAACACCAGATACTACAACTCATGAGTATTTTGCAGAAGAATTCAGCATAATACCAAACATAATAGCAGAACAAAGGCTAAAAATTAGGAACATGCTGTAAATATTATTCTAATTCACTTAAAGTTAATAGAATAACACCTTTTGCATCATTATGCATTTTTTGGACAATAAGAAGTATAAACGTTGGATACCTGGAATTATTGACTGTATCCCTGAATGATTTATTAGCAAATCAAATTTTGTACGAAGGACAGATCAAAATTATGAGAAAAATCAGGGAAGGTTTATGAGCAAAATCAGAAAAGGTCTGTGAAATCAGAGATCACTTAAATCAACCAATTAAGCATTGTCAACTAGGCATTATTATGTACTCAATAACAAAAAGCAGCCTTAAAGATGTAAAAACCTAAAAACGGACATATATCTCAGTGTTGAGTCTGTAAACAGCAAGCATGTATAAAAATTTCATACTATAAGATTCATATTTATAGAAAAATCTAACAATATACATGTTTTAATAATTAGTTGAACCTGAAATTCAAACTCATACCACTACCCAGGTTTGAATGACATTTGTTTGATTTCTTGTCTTTTGAAATTAAGAAGTTTAAATAGAAAATAGAGGACTATTTTTTTTTAAGTTCAGCTAGTGTTGTATATGTGAATTCCTTTTGGTTTGTTATCATTTGCTCTTGAGGTAGTAACTTGAAACAGTAGCAACTTGTTCTAAATATAAGTATGATCAAATTCAGTTTTAAATATAAGTATGAACTAATCTTGTTTTTAGTGATTTTTAACAACTATTAAATAGCGAGATAAATATGTTTTAATACTTTAAATTATCAAATACGTACAATTCATTTTCATTTTTATGTATTGTCCATATAAATATATTTTTTAAGAAAGTATTTGAATTTCAGGCTCAGCCAATTATTAAAACTTGTATATTGTTAGATTTTTCTATAAATATGAATCTTATAGTATGAAATTTTTATACATGCTTGCTGTTTACAGACTCAACACTGTGAGATATTTATATGTCTGTTTTTAGGTTTTTACATCTTTAAGGCTGCTTTTTGTTATTTAGTACATAATAATGCCTAGTTGACAATGCTTAATTGATTGATTGATTTAAGTGATTTGTTAATCATATGTTTTTAAGTATAAAAGGACACTTATTGTTTCTGTAATTTGTCTGATGAAGTCCAGTACTGGACGAAAAGCGCTTCATGTTATTAAAGCCTTTCATTCAAGTTCTCCAGTACCTTTGTTGCTTTTTGTAGTTTTTGTATTTGTCGTTCTTCACCAGTTTATACACCTAATGATGCCAAGACTCATACATTATTCTTCTGTGTATCAGTGAAAAATGTAGCAAACAAGTAGTTATATTTCAAATGTAATGCATAAAATATATCATAGAAGATTCAGACACTTCAAACTTCAAGGAGTCTGGTGACCTCCACTCCCTAGACTGTATACATTGATTCAGGGGGCTCCCTTAACCTTCCTTGACTGTGTGAGAGCCCTACAAAAGCTGTTGCTGGTTGGGGAAATATGAGAAAAAAATATTAATTTTCTTACTACACTCTTTAACCTGAACAGGGCTGACCCTGTTAGGATAAAGCTGGTAATGGCTTGTGCTCTTAACTGCACCCATTCTAAAACCAGCCCTGCTCAGATGTGTGTGTATAGAAAGCTGCTGTAGGTTGGGGGGGGGGGGTGGTTACTTCTTTACTTTTCATTACAGTCAAACCATAGAGGTTTGCATATGAGGTTGTTGCAGATTTTGTTTGGGCTGAGGACAATGTGGTCATTCTTTTACTTTTCTCACATACCTCAGATGTGTACAAAGAAGGTTGCTATAGTTTGTGAGGGGCAGTGTACTGTTTATGAAAGTAGAATACATTACTGTAATCGTTTTATTTTTCAATTTCATATCAGGCACATATACAGGTAGCTACCTTTGATGGGTAGGGTTGAGGAGTGAGGAGGTATGCTATGTATATGTATGTCAGCACTCACTCAAAACACATGACTGTGGCAGTTTGAATCTCTGCATCTGAAGTAGGAAACTTAATTTGATCATCAACCTGTGGGTATTGGATCCGACCTGGATGCGATCCGGCAGCTTTCCAAGCTAGAGATCCGAGCTCCAAGCTCCTCCCCCTTACCCATAATGCCCAGCCACCTCCTTCCAATCCCCAGATTTCTTTTGCCACAGCTTTGTCAAGCACGGATTTCTTGAGCTCCTAGCTTTAGGCAATCTGCGAGTAGGAAAGTTTCTTAAAATCTTATTAGTTTTTTGTGTGTGTGAACAGTTAACTCCTTAGTTTAAACCCCTTTACGTTCCTCTTAGTTTAAAGCCTAGTACTCCCCCCTTTTTTCCCCTTAGGTGTTTGTGTGAGGAGTGTGTTTTCTTTTGAGATAATGACCGAGGCCTCTAAGGCCATTTTTTCTAAGTGCACTGAGTGTGGTTATAAGCTTTCCCCAGCACCCTCTGCCTGGGGGTATCGCACTTGTCTTCGGGCTGCCAAATTTGTGCAGCTTTTAACCCCCGGGCCCTGAGGGATAGGAGGAATAAGCTGATTCTGGCGGGTCTTCTACTCTCGGAGTCGGCTTCCTCCTCCTCTCCCTCAGTGCCTACAGCTGCAGCTGTTTAGCCTGTTGTTCCCTCTCCCCTGGCTGGGACTCAACCTCCCATTTCTTCTCAGGGAGAGAGGGACTCTAGGAAGGAGAAGAAGGAGAGGAGAGAGAGAGAAAGGGAAAAAAGAGAGAGGGAGAAAGGCATAGGAGCCACAAGCGGCGGGCCGACTCTGCCCCCCTCGGCCCTGCCTGCCAAGCTGCTCTCCTCACCTCAGAAGATTTCCGGGCCTTCCTCCCCTGGGCTCTGTTCTCCACGCTTCTCACCGGAGGAGGAGGCCCGACCATCTTTGAGGTCGTCATGGCGGCCCTCCCGGCCAGCTTTGGCAGCCTCTTCTAGGTCGACCCGCAGTCTCTCCGACGCTGATATGGACTGGATGATGCAGATGGGAGTGCTGATGCCTCCCCCCCCCCCTCCGGGGGGGGAGTTCAGCCCCACTTTTTGCCCTGATAGCTCCTTCTCCAATCCATTATCGGTTTTGGAGCCGTCGGATCCGAGGAGTCCTGGAGCTGGGGTGTCAGCGCTGACGGTTATAGTTACCTCGACACCGGCCATGTCCTCTGGTTTTTCGGATCCCCTTTCGGATCCCAGCTCTCGGAGCCGTGCATCGGATCCGGGGGGACCAGTGTGTTTTCGGCTCCGTTTTGGTCAGAGCACACTTCCCTCTCGGGTCCTAGCTGTTTGGAGCACAGAGAGATTGGTTCACCCTCAGCTTTCGATGTGGTGGAGAGGGTTGTCTCGAGAGGTTCGAGACCCCCTACTCTTTCTTCGGATCCAGCCCCCACTCCCTTGCAGCTGGGCTTGACTTCCATCATCCAGTCCCGGGGACAGCCTGCACTGACGCCCCAGCCCGTTCCACTGGCGGAACACGGCCCTGTTAGTCAGCCCTCCTCGGACAGTCCCACCGAGGAGGTCCCTCACAAACGTAAGTGTAGGAGGAGGCACTTGGACTCCCCTGAGTCTCTCACGGAGGACACCGATTTGGAAGAAGGGGAAGGTTCCCCCAGGTCACCCCCCGATGACGTCTCCTTTGGAGACATTATGGAAATGCTTCGCCTGAAAGGGCGGTGGTCAGCCCAAAAGCCTCCCTCGAATGAGTCAGTGTTTCTAGAGGTGATCGCAGGCCCACCTACCTCTTGGGTGTCCCCTTTGGCTGACCCCCTGGTTGATCTCATCACTACCAGAGCGTGGAAGGAACCGGACACTTTAGAGCCGATCCCCAGGAGGCCAGTGGATAGGACTGCTTGGAGTAAGGGTACCCCGGTAGATGCCATGGTGGTGATGGCAGCCATCAAGAGGGAACCTCGCTCAGGATAGTGCCTCGATCCATCCCCCCTGATGAGGAGTCTCGGACTATGGATCTTATCTGGAAGCGGATGTTTGCTTCAGCTACCTTATCTATAAGGGCGCTGAATTACTTGGCCTGTGTAATTAGACTTCAGTGGGATCTGGTGAAAGAATATGCTGAGTCTCCCCCTGAGTCCATGTCGACCGAAGACAAACGGACTTTCTCGACTCGCATGGCCACTCTCAAATCTGTTTTCAACACGTCTATGCGGCTACTTTCCCATGCCACGGAAGGAGCCGCTAGAGCCAGCTGGTCCGGTATTGCCTTAAGGTGTCACGCCTGGCTCCGGCTTTGTGACTTTGCAGAACCTTTCAAGGCGTCCTTCGCGAACGCACCCTTCGATTCTACTCTGTTTGGGAAGACCATCCGCGACACATTATTTCAGAGCGAGAAAGATGGGAAGATGCTGTCTGCTGTCTGAGTCCGCTTCTCGGCTCCTCAAAGGTCCTTTTCATAGGAACCAGAGAGGACAAAAGAAGATGTGGTTCCGGAAGTCTCAGCAGTCCCGTTACGCTCCGGACCCTTTGTCCTTCAGAGGCAGAGGAGGACAAGGTGGACGCCGGCCCAGAGGCAGAGGGGGGACGAAAAAGTTTGGGTCGCGGGAACCCTTTTCTGATTGACCCACGCAGCAGCCCTGAGGGGTTGCCTGACTGCTCCTCTCTGGAGGCAGTCGGGGGGTGTTTTTTTGAAGCACTTGGCCCAATGGGAGTCCATAACTTCAGATCGCTGGGTGCTTCGAATAATATCCAGAGGTTACTCTATCCCTTTCATAAATCTGCCTCCTCAGTCGAGGCGCCTCCCCGTTTTACCACCCAGTCAGCGGGAGGCTGCAGCTTTAGAGGTAAAAAAGCTGCTAGAAAAAAGAGCCATCCAGCACATCCCCCCCAGGACAATCTGGATTAGGCAATTACTCCAGGTTTTTTTTTGGTGCCAAAGAAGACGGGGGACTTAAGGCCGATCCTCGACCTTTCATCAATGAACCTCTTCATTGCCAAGGAAAAATTCTGGATAGTCACGCTTCAATCCATTCTGCCCCTGCTGCAGGAGAAGGACTGGATGTGCTCCATAGACTTCAAGGATGCCTACTATCACATTCTCATGGACAGGCATTCCAGGAGGTTTCTCCACTTCCGGCTAGGGGCCAGTCATTACCAGTTCAGGGTCCTACCCTTTGGTCTCACCACAGCCCCCAGGGTGTTCACCAAGGGTCATGGAAGTTGTAGCGGCCCACCTGAGGCTTCAGGGAATACAGGTTTTTCCTTACCTAGACGACTGGCTTCTGACCGCCCCCACCAAGCATCTAATCTGCTTAGCCAGGGATTGTTTCCTACTTCTAGCATCCCATTTGGGGATCACCATAAACTTGAAGAAGTCATCCCTCCAACCAGTTCAAGTCTTGGAGTTCATAGGGGCCAGGATAGACGCGCTTCAGACCAAGGCCTTCTTGATGCCAGACAGACTTCACAGTTTGACTTTACACGTTTTAGTCCTTCTCCAGTCACCTGCTCTATCAGCGGAGTTGGTCCTGAGAGCTCTAGGGTCCATGGCAGCGGCAGTCAACCTCGCGCCCTTAGCCCGCTTACACATGAGGATTCTCCAGTGGACATTACAGGTTCAGTGGTCCATCCTTCACCATCCGTTGGACTTGCCGATTCCTCTCAGCAGAGTGTGAAAAATTTCTCTCTTGTGGTGGCTCCACTCCCGAGAGCTTCGGGAAGGGTGACCGTTTGCTATGCAGCAACCCCGAGCCACGGTGACCATGGATGCTTCACGGCTTTGGTGGGGGGGGGGGCATTACGCGGGCAGAATTGTTCAAGGTACGTGGACTCAGACAGAGACTGTTCTGCATATCAATGTTCTGGAGATGAGAGCGGTGCTTCTAGCTTTTCAAGCCCTTCATGCCTTTCTCCCTGCAGGGACTATTGCGATTCAGTCAGACAACATGTTGGTGGTCTGGTACATCAACAAACAGGGGGGGACCAGGTCTTACCCTCTTTGTCGAGAGGCCATGAGAGTTTGGGATTGGGTGATATCTACCAACCGTTTTCTGTTAGCAATGCACATTCTGGGTCGATCCAACATCCTAGCGGACAAACTGAGTCGAACTATCCTCTCACCTTAAGAGTGGTCTCTGAATCCCTTAGTAGTGAAACAGATCTTCCACAAGTGGGGTCAGCCTTGCTGCGATCTCTTTGCGTCGCCTTCCAACGTGAAGTGTAGCGAGTTTTTCTCTCTAATTCCCCCTCTGGGGGAAAGCCCCAGAGACGCTCTAGTTCATGCTTGGCCACCCGGTCTTCTGTATACTTATCTTCCTCTTCCATTGATAACAAAATTCTTAACAGAAAGCTCGTCGGTTGGGGAACAAGATTATCCTCATAGCCCCATTCTGGCCTCATCAAATCTGGTTCCCGTGCCTATAGTCTCATCTTATAGCTCCTCTCTGGATCTTGTATCCCATCTCGGATCTAATATCTCATCCTTTGGGATTGAAACCCCCGAACCTGGTCTGTCTCAAGCTTTCAGCATGGTTGATCCATTAGCGGTGCATAAGCCGTCTACCAAGAAGGTTTACAATAGTAAATGGAAGTGGTTTTCTATTTGGGCGTCTCATAGGAAATTGGGCCCTTTCACTGCTCCCATCCCAGCAGTGCTCGATTTTCTATTGCATATTTTTCAGCAAGGGGCCAGTTCCTCTAGTGTAAAGGTTCAAATGGCTGCCATCTCGCATTTTCACATTGGAGATAATCTCAATCCCCTCGCTTCCACCAAGATTTGTAAGGCCTTTCTGAAAGGTATATTTCTCTTGAGATGCCCTGTTAGGAACCCCGTCCCTCCTTGGGATCTAACCTTTGTCCTTCAAGCTCTAACCGGACCTCCTTTTGAACCTGCAGCCTCTGTTGATTTGAAATTCTTGTTCTGGAAAACTGCCTTTTTGGTAGCCATTACCTTGGCTAAAAAGAGTGTTGGAGCTTCAAGCTCTCTGTATTAGAGCCCCGTATCTGATTTTTCATAAGGACAGGGTCTCCCTCAGGACTAACCCATCTTTCCTACCTAAAGTGGCCTCCGAGACGAGCATCAGTCAGTCCATTAATCTCCCAGTTTTCTTCCCTAATTATCAAAACAAAGGGGGGTACAAACTTCATTTGTTAGATGTTCATAGGCAGTTACGGTTTTATTTACACAGAGCAGTGGTTTTCCGCAAGTCGGATCAGCTATTTGTCTCTTTTGCTAAACCCTTCTTGGGTAAGCCTGTGTCGAAGGTGGCTCTGGCCAGATGAATTTTGAATTGCATTTTGTTCATATATAAATTATCTGGCCTGCCAGAACCTACTGGGGTTTGCACTCACTACCCGTTCCTATGGCTACATTAGCTGCATTCTGGTCAAGAATTCCCTTGGATGACATTTGTTCTGCGGCTACTTGGGCATCCTCTCATACCTTTATCTCTCACTATAAATTGGATTTAGTGTCTAGAGGAAGGGTGGCTTTTGGCTCTGCAGTGCTCCGGAGTATTCTTCCTTGAGGACCTCCCAAGTTTTTTGGTAGCTGTGGACTCTGTCCCACAGGTTGATGATCAAATGAAGTTTCCTACTTCAGATAAAGAAGTTACGTACTCACCATGATGTTCCATCTGAGTAGGTAACTTCATTTGTCAGCAACTGACCCTCCCTCCTTCCCCTAACCTGGTTCTTTGGTTTCCTGATCACTAGGATGGTTTATCCAGGTCATTTGTTAATCCTTAGGTTAGGATTCTCCAGGTTGTTGCTTTGTCATGGTGAGATTATGTAGCTGGGCAAACGCGATCTGGGGATTAGAAGGAGGTGGCAGGGCATTATGGGTAAGGGGGAGGAGCTTGGACCTCTAGCTTGGAAAGCTGCCGGCTGGGATCCAGGTCGGATCCGATACCCACAGGTTGCTGACAAATGAAGTTACCTACTCAGATGGAACGTTATGGTGAGTACATAACTTTTTTCATCCTAGTCTAAGATCAGAGGGATGCATAGACAGTGACTTTTTTTTTTGGGGTGGGGGGTAGGGGCGCTGGATGTATTTCTATATTGGACCTATGTATCCAGACAATAAATGGCTGGTTAGCTTGTTGTGAGCTGCTCTTTTGTCATCTTTGAATATTAAGCCTTGTGCATAACTTATGTCTTCACTGAAATAAAAAAAAAAAGACTGAAATTCTTTTCTTACTCAGGGTTTTTGTTTAGGGCACCATTGGATTAAAAGGTTGGGAAAGTGCTCTAAAATGCATCCAAGAACACCTCTGGCCTCTTGAGCCCTGGCTTATTTGAGTCGTTTCCTAAGAGGTTACTACTATGCTGGCTTGGTCAGGAAAGGTGTGATGAAAGGATGCAAGGAAAGTTAAGCTAACCAGCAACAATGAATTTCTTTCCCTAATCATAATTTCTATTCAAGCCATCATTGGGTGAAAAGATTGCGTAAAACGAAAAAAAAATAAAATACACTTTAGAGTATATGGACAGCATTTTACCCAAGTCCACACCTATGCATATAGTTGCTATAATGTATCATTGTTGTTAACTAAAATACCAGTAACTGTGAATGTCTCTCTGTGAGATGGGCAAACATAGTGTGGTATATAGACTTGTACTGTAAGAGCATTATAGCTAAAGGTCATTCTGTACATACTACTCCTAAAGGTTTGCAGCATTAGAGGGGGTGGCAGTGACAGGGTAATACTCTGACAGAAGTGCCTAGGGGGCCCCCCAAACTTAACATTTGCTGGGGGCCCCCAAAATACTAACACCGGCCCTGACTGTAGTTAGTATATAGAAAGCTAGAGCGAGTAGGAGGCATGATCCTCACACAGGAGGTGCAAGAAAGTTGCCTCTGTAAAAATAATTTTTTTCTGTTAATATGGGTGGGGTGATTGTGTACTCATTCAGTTGAGATAAGAGCTTTTCAAATAATCATATTTTAGTGTTTTATAGAGAAGCATGTTCTCACTTTTTACCATTTTAGTCCCCAACATTCTGAAATTATAATTCTGACTCGATAAGTAGCTGCTTTCATTTCTTGCCCATATTAATCCTACTCTGATGCAGGTTTTCAGTACACATTGTAAAATAAAATAAACATTGCCAGTTAAGACCTAAAATATGACAGCTTTGCAAGCATGCAATCCAGTTTGACTTCCACATACTCCTCTTGCCTTCCCATTGTCACCATCCACCACAGTAACTTACTACAGCACAGATGACTGTATTTTAACACTGTCAGTTCCATTTTAGTGAAAAAAAACTCTCTAATATGGAGTTGCCATACCCCTTTGCTGATTAAGTGCACTTCTTTGGGGGATTTTCAACCTCACTTGCTTTATGTAAATTACAGAAAACACTGTTAACTGTTTCTCTGTACTAAATTGAAAGTTGATTCCTCAAAAATAAACTCATTGTTGTTCACCCCTGCTCAAAGATTGCTGCAAAATATTTCACTAAAACGACAGTTCAATTGAAATACCAAATTCCTTTCGTCTCCACCAGTAAGGACCCAGGAGCACACCTCAGCTCTTCTGCCACTTTTCACCCTTATGTGCCTAACGCCACAGAAAAAGATGGATGTTTATGTGTTAAAAATCCTAATCAAGGTTATTTTCTACTTGAAAGGAGAAATTACGCCTCTTGGGGGATGCTAAGCACCTAACTGTCCAGAGACTCCTTGCTGGTCAGTGACGGGGACATCTTCACAGAATTTGGGAGTTCCTTCATCCTTAATCCCTTAAAGGGTCAGTGTTTTCCTTTCCCTTCATTTTCCGACCTTAGTGTTTATATCACTTTTTTACTTTTATTTCGTTTTGATCATTTCAGGATGCTTGATGAAATGGTGTATGCATATGTAATGACCTAGCTTCCCTGAGCTAACACACTTGTGAACCTACTTCACTCTAAGCTCTTCTTGGTATTGCGTATACTGTCATTTCTTTCTTTCGGTTGTTATATTTGTTGCAGTGGCGCAGTTCTGCCTACTCTTACTTGAGTCAACTTTCGTAGCCAGCGTGTTATATATTGTGCACTTTCTTCTTGCTTTACTATTCACAGAAGTGATTCATGATTTCTCTCAAGCACTTACCTTCTTAGTTGATTGGGAGCTATTATTTTGCCAACTTTGAATATTAAATATTGGACACAACATTTGCTCATGCTATCTTCTCTCTCTCTCTAACCTTTTCCAGTTGTTTCACTTTTTCCTTCTTTCATTGGCAACTGAATTTTTATTGCCTAGAAAAGTCTGGTTCTTCTTTTGGTCATTCTTCATGCTGCTGTGGTTCTTTGCCTGATCTGCATGCCCCTTTCAGATCACACCCATATAAGTGAAGAAAAGCGCTGATCACATGGACCCTTTTTCAGGTTCAGCCTGGGACCACTGTCTGGTTAAATGATTTGATCAGAATCACATAGCAGGCAAATGATGGCTGTGGTTGTCTGTTTCAATAGAAGCTATGGGTGTATCATCCATAGGCTTCAACCTGTGTGTCATATTGTCAGAATGTACATTAAATAATCTTATTTGAAATCTTTGTGTCTTATACAAAAACATCTGATTTGTCCATCCTGTTCTACCTGCAGGATTTGACCATCGGCTCAATTTAGCTTGGCAGTGGGATTTTTCCATATGTCCAACTCTTTCCCAAATACCATAATACTTAATACTACAATCACTATTGCCTGTTGCAGCTTGCAGTTGATGCATTGAGGTGATCCATCTGATTTTGTTTGCCTAAAATAATGTTTTTCTTTTCATGATCTATTCTTTCTCCATATATTTGCTGAATGTATGTGTATACTGCCTTTGTCATTCTAAAGTTTTTTTTTTTACGAACTGCCCCCCCCCCCCCCAAAAAAAAATGTATCTGTTTAATCCTTCCTCTTTGTACTCCTCATTACCATTTTTGGTTGCTAAATCTGGATAATTGGAAACTTCAGAAGCTTTTGTTTCATCTGTATTGATACTGCAGCATTGCTTGTGTTCTTTAGTTGGTGTCAGTTTAAGGAGTTTTAGGTGTCATAGCTATCTGAAGAGATATTGTCATTGTCATTCTTCCTTAACCTGGAGGCCTCTGATCTGACCCTAGGATCTGACTCTGCCGTTTTCCAAGCTGAAGAAATGATGCTCGAGCTCCTCCTATCCTACCCATAATGCCTCATCCCCCCGCCTACCTCTGATTTTGTTTGCCACTCGTAGGGTAAGTGAGTTATTCAGGAGGTCCCTCACAACCAGATGGGATCAGGCATCTACTCAAGATTTTTTTAGTACCAAAAAAGACAGGGGGACATAAGGCCGATCCTGGACCTGGCATCCCTGAACAAATCAGTAAGGAATTCAAAATTCAGGATGGTCATGGTCCAGTCCATTCTACCTCTTTTGAGAATGACCAACTGTATGTTCTCTATAAATCTGAAGGATCACATCAAAGTGGACAGGAAATCCAGATGGTACCTTCATTTGAGGCTGGGAGCCAGCCATTACCAATTCAGATCGCTTCCATTAGGTCTCACAACAGCCCCCGGGATGTTCACCGAATGCTCACAACAGCCCCCGGGATGTTCACCGAATGCATAGCGGCTGTTGCAGTGCATCTCAGGCTGGAGGGATTCCATATGTTTCCATATCTGGACGACTGGCTCCTAACCGCTGCAAACAGGCATCTATTTGTTCAAGCCAAACACCACGCCTCGCACGTACAGCATGCACGGCCAAACCAAATGTAAAAAACACAAACGGCCAGCATAGATAGTCCAACGCTTTATTATGAAGATGTTATAAGATGTAATAGGACATAAAAATGCCCCAACAATAAAACAAAGATTCAAACCGGTTTCGGCTGAATGCCTTCTTCAGTGAAAAGGATAATGTGTTGAAAATGAAACATCATGCATATTTATAGGTACAACAGCCAATAATGAACAATGGTATGGTCCAACCCCTTCCTATCTGAATAGATAAGTATCAGAATACAGAAACTGAATAAAATCCATTATATAATAGTTCTTAATCATGAACAGAAGTGGTAATAACAATAATAATAAAGACTCCAGACACTTAAACAAAATTATCAAAATAGATATAGATCTATAAATAAATGAATATAGACAGTATAAGTACATAATTACCTAAGAGAAGCTGACAGTAATAAATGCAAATATGCTTAAATATTCCCATGCAACCTTAGACCAAAACCAATAGGGTTGCATAACAACTCAAACATAGCACAAAAAATTAGTTCATTACATATTGTAATATATATATATATATATATATATATATATATATATATATATATATATAAATATTTTTTGGGTATAAAAGATGATCCAATTGGGCCCAATATAGCATTGTACCTATAGGACAAAAACTAAATAGAAATATATCTATCATAAATGGTCATTAAGACCAGGAGGAAACAAGGCTCCAAGATGGATAATCCAATATTTTTCTTTATGGCTGAGTATATTTTGCCATCCTTGCTGATGGCTCCTATCCCCAATAATCCTGTCAATGACAGTAAACATGAACTTAGCTGAAGGGTGTTTGATCGCATGTTGAAAAAGAGCATTTGTTTGCTTTTTGTTCCGAATGTCACTCCGATGTTCCCCTATTCTTATTCTAAGGGAACGGGATGTTTTTCCCACATAAAAAGCTGAGCACTGACATGTGGCCAGATATATAACCCAACTGCTTGAACAGTTACCAAAAATTCTCAGGTCGTAAACTTTACTAGTGTTGGCAATAGTAAATTGTTTATGCTTATTTACCTGAATACATGATATGCAGTGGCCACAAGGGAAAGTTCCCAATAGTTCATCCCCCGTCATAGTTAGTTGTTTATATTCGGCCCCTCCACTTTCTTGATGTTTATAGTGGGAAAATAGAGCCCAGAGTTCTACCCCTTCTATAGGAAAATTGACATTTGCAACCCAGAATCTCACGCAAGTAATTATTAGCCAACAAAATATTCCAATTATCATTCAAAATATTCCTAATAACCTGATGATTTCTTCCAAATGTGGTGACAAATCTCAAAGTAGTATCATGTGATGTACGTGAAGGATCCCTATATTCAAGCAATGTATTTCTATGCTGTTTGCCCGACCAAGTACTGGCAGATACAATATCAAAAGGCTGATATCCCCTTTCTAAAAATCTATTTGTCAAATCCACCTTAGCATTCTCATAATCAGACAAAGAGGAGCTAATACGTTTTATCCCAAGAAACTGAGATTTGGGAATATTTCGGATGGTGTGGCGTGGATGCATACTTGATGCATGAAGTAAGGTATTTTATTGCGGGTATTTGCGATGAATCTTAGTACTCAGAGTATTATCTGTATTCCTATACACAGTAACATCCAAGAAGTCAATATGATCGATGTTAAATGTAACAGTAAACTCAATTCCCCATAGGTTACTGTTGAGATATTCAATTAATTCATATAAATACCCTGAGTCCGCATGCCACACCATCTAGCAGTCGTCCAGGTATCTGCGCCAAATGTCGATTTCGATTATGTAAATATTGTGTAGTGGGTTGTATATAAGGCATTCCTCCAAGTAGGCCATGAATAGATTGGCATAGATGGGGGCAAAAGATGCCCCCATAGCAGTTCCTTGGAGTTGCCAATAACATTCCCCTTGGAAGTAAAAAACGTTTTTGTTAAGTACATGTTCGGACATACAGATAACGAGTGTGTTATAACCTGGTGGATACAGATCCGATTTCTCCAACCAGTATTGTAATGCCTGCAAACCAGCCCAGTGTGGTATGCTGGTATATAGAGACTTAACGTCTAATGTACACATTAGCCAATGGGGTTCAATTTGTGTGTCCTGTATAATTTGCAGGAATTGTGTGGTATCTTGTATTCTTGCTCTCACATGTTTAAGTAAAGGTTTAAGTTGTTGGGTTAAAAATACCGAAAGCGGTTCAGTAAGTGAGCCTCGACCTGATACTTCTATTGGTCTGCCTGGTGGTGTAGTAAGGGATTTATGTATTTTTGGAAGTAAATACAATATTTGTTTAGAAGGATCCATTACTGTTAAATGTTGAGCTGTACTTCGAGTAATAATGCCCTCCTCTACTGCTGTATCAAGAAATGCATCTATTTCCTTTTTGAATTTTAATGTAGGATCAATTCCCATGAACATCTAGCATCTGGGGTATGATAATTGTCTAAGACCTTCCTGGATATAATAATCCATATCCAAAACAACTACTGCCCCTCCCTTATCAGCTGGACGTATAGCAATATTGTTATTTTCTTTAAGTTCCATTAAGGCTTTCCTCTCCGCAGAATCAATATTCTCCTGTAAAATCTGAGATTCAAATGGTGGAAAATGTAGATCTCTTAATACAGCTTGTTGAAAAGTAGCTACATATTTATTCATAGGTGGCTGAAACAATGATTTATGAAATCTAAATTCAGCAGATCTATCGGCACTAGCTGCATTCTGTTCTGAAAAAAATATTTTCAAATTAAGACAGCGACAGAAATCCAAAACATCCAATGCAGTTTGGTATTGATCACAAAAAAAGCTAGGTACAAATCCCAATCCTTTATTTAAAAGTCTATGTTGATCATCAGTTAACACAGTGTCAGATAGATTTAAAACATTGATGTTAAGTTGTCAATCTCGCCTTCATTCTTGCTTGATGGGTTCGGAGCCGATCCTCGGCTCCGACTCGGCACTTGCTTTAGCTCGAGAACTCCTTTTACCAGCTCGAGGCAGCCCCATATCCCATGATGCAAGGCAGTAAGTACCCAGATCTCGTTTGCCGCTTCGCTTGGGAGGTCTTCTCTTTACCAGCTCCTGGTAAGTAGTTCACATTTGTGATATTTCAAGCCCCTTTTAGTTTAAAACTAATTTTTTGATAGTTTAAATTTATTTCTACCCTTTTTCTGACAGAAATCCCTGTCTCTTTTAATTTTTGTTAGTCTATTTTCCTATCCCATCCCCCTGTTAGGGTGTGTGTGTTGGTGTTTTTATAAAATACCTCTTGGTATTTTGTTTAATTTAATTTTGACTGGTGTGTCTGTGTGTGTTGTGTTTCGCACCATGTCAAAGGAGAGGGTTTCAGGTTTTAAGAAGTGTGACTCGTGCTGTCAGAAGATGTCTCTGACAGACGGTCACACTTCTTGCCTGTATTGTTTGGGCCCTCTTCACCTGCAGGACTCCTGTGCTATTTGTCACTCCTTCAGCCAGAGAGTCCTGCAGGAGAGACGCTACAAGTTGATTCTCAGGGGTCTTCTTGCCGGAGGGCTCTCCGGCTAAGTCGGCTCCACAAAATCAACTAAAACTGCCAAGGCCCAGGCTTCTGTTTCTAAGCCTGCGGCCTCGGCTCCGACTCGTATTGAGTCGAGATCGGCTCGGCTGGAGCCGATTCTGATCCACAAAGCTTTCGGCCGATGGCTATCGGTGCGAATCTTTGACCGCCGATGTCGGCTCCGATCGGCTCCGGCAACCATGTGGCACAGGCATCGGTGTCGGCTTCGATCGGCTCCGACACCGTTACTTTGGTAGCTGTATCGGCTCCGGCTGGAGCCGATACATCGAGACGTTCTGTCGGCTCCGAGAAGTCGGTGCCGACAGGATCTGTAGTATCGGCTCCAATGGCCCATTCCAGGAAGAGGTCGAGGTCTCCTTCCTTGGAGCCGATACTTTCGGCTCGCCTCTTCTATCGAACGGAGCCATCGGAGCCGATCTTCAAGGTCATCCAGGTTGTCAGATCATGACCTAGAGAGAGTGGTCAGTAGATTACTCAAGTCACAGGTACTGGCCCAAATGCTACACAGTCCGTCTCAGCAGACGACTGTTGGTCCACACCCCGTTACAGTTCCTCCTTCAACTCTACCCCAGAGCTTGGAGTTGGAGTCTTCGGGCATGGTTACTGCTACGGCTGGAGGACGGATACCCCCTTCTGTTCCTTCAGCCCGTACTCTTATCTCCTCTTCCTTAGAGGGATTCGTGGTCGGGCTTCCATGGTCTCCTCCGAGGGGTGAGTGGCATCGGACCCTTGTCCGAGCCCGCTCTTCCCCTTGGAGCCTCGGCCTTGGTGAGCTCGGCTCCGACATCTGCCTCGGAGACTTCCTTTTCGGTGGTTCCTGGAGTTCCTAGCTCTTGGAGCGGGTTCTCTTGGACCTGCCTGGGAGGGAGCATTCGAGGTGATGAAGAGTGTACTGGCCACTGGTATCAGTCAGCAGTCTGTTCCCGTAGCTCCTCCCTCTATGGTACCTGTTGACATCTCTGCCACTTCTCTTGCTACAGGACCCAGAGATCCTCCGCCTCAGGTTTCCCCATTGGGAATTTCCCCCTCTTCCGAGGATTCTCCTGATGTTTCGTGAGATCCTCCTAGGAAGAGGACTTGTAAGAGGAAGCATGTAGACTCCCCGAGTCTGTCACTTGGATACTGACTTTGATGAGTCAGAGGGATCCCCTAGATCCCCCTCTGAGGGTGTCTCCTTTTCTGACATCCTAGAACTTCTCAAACAGAGGGGAAACTGGCCCACCAACAATCCCTCTGAGGATGAGTCAGTATACCTAGAGGCGTTTGGATCTCGGCCCTCCACCTCCTGGGTGTCTCCGCCTTCGACCCCCTTATGCAGGTTATTGCACGAAGGCGTGGACAGCTCCTGACTCTGTAGAGCCAGTCCCTAGGAGGCCTTCTAAATTTATCACTGCCCCTAGTGACAAACAATTCCTAACCAAGGGTGTCCTCGCTGATGCCATGGTGGTGGCTGCGGCCACCAAAAAGGAACTTGCAGATCCTTCCGTGCCCGTCCATCCTCCTAATAAGGACTCTAGGACCATGGATAGGTACGGCAAGCGGATGTTTTCCTCAGCGACCTTTGCTATGCTCGCTGAATTATCTTTGTCACTTCACCAGACTCCAGAGAGATATCCTGAAGGAGCTGGGAGAAGTAGTTCAGGATCCTACAGCTGCAGGGGCTCAAGAAAAGATTGCTTCGCAGCTAGGAACCCTCAATTCCATTGCTAACTCCTCCATGCGGCTAATATCTTATGCTGCGGATGGAGCGAGTAGAGCCGCAGGCACAGGTGTGGCTCTTAGGCGCCAAGCCTGGATGCGGCTATGTGATTTTGCAGATCCCTTTAAGGCGTCCTTCACAAATTCTCCCTTTGATGGGTCAGCTTTGTTTGGCCCTCAGGTGAAGGAGACCTTGACCAGGTGTGAGCAGGACGGCAAGACTCTTTCTGCTGTTGGAGTCCGTTTTCTACCCCTTCTAGGCCTTATCCCAAAGGACAGAAGGGTGGTAGGATGTGGTTCCGTAAATCCCAAGGAGTCACGCCGGATTCACGTGGTCAGTTTACCCCTAGAGGCAGAGGGGGTAACAACAACAGACGCCGCTCTAGAGGCAGAGGGGTCCGAAGAACCAGGGAAACAGGGAGCCTCTCTCTGATAAGCCCTTTCAGCATCCCTGAGGTGTTGCCCGGCTGTCCCTCCTTGGAGGCAGTCGGGAAGATTATCACTGTACCCAGAAGCCTGGCATTCCCTCACTCAAGACAGATGGGTACAGTCGATCATATCCAAGGGTTACATAATTCCTTTCGAGGAAAGTCCCTTTCCCTCAAGTTCCCTTCCAGATGTACCACCCGGTCTAAGGGAGATTGCAGAGTTAGAAATCGCAAAACTACTGCAAAAAAGAGCCATTCAGCCAGTTACAATAGACCATTCAGAGCCGGAATCTACTCAAGGTTCTTTTGGTCCCTAAAAGACGGGAGACTGGAGACCAATATTGGATCTCAGCAGACTCAACAAGTCTGTCAGGAAGACAAGATTCCGAATGGTCACTCTTCAGTCAATTCTGCCCTTCTTACAGAAGGACAACTGGATGTGCTCAATAGATCTTCAGGATGCGTACTATCACATCAAAATTCACAGACGCTCCAGGAGATTTCTCCGCCTTCGGCTGGGGTCCAGTCACTTCCAATTCAGAGCCCTGCCCTTTGGTCTCACTACAGCCCCCAGAGTGTTCACCAAATGCATGGCAGTGGTCACGGCTCACCTGAGACGTCAAGGATTCCAGGTGTTTCCGTATCTCGACGACTGGCTCCTGTCAGCCACCACCAGGCATCAGCTTATACAAGCCAGGGATTACACAATAGACCTTTGTTCTCATTTGGGCATCTCAGTCAACTTCAAAAGTCATCCTTATCGCCCTGCCAGTCTATTACCTTCATAGGCAAACTTAAACACTGTTCGGATGTCAGCTACCCTTACAGAACAAAGAGTTTCAGACATTCAGACTCATGTCAGGATCATTCTGGCCAGCAAGAAAGTACAGGCCAAAATGGTTCTAAAGGTATTAGGTCTCATGGCTGCGGCCATTACTCTTCTTCCCCTGGCTCGATTCTACATGCCTCCTTCAGTGGATGCTGTTCACTCAGTGGTCATACCAGCAACTCCCAATGCGTCACCAGATTCTGGTGACACAAACATGCAAAGAACATCTTGCTTGGTGGATCACATCGTCTCAGGTTCACCAAGGCAGGTGCTTTGTACCTCCGTCCCCGATAGCCACTGTCACCACGGATGCCTCCCTGATCGGGTGGGGGGGTCATTATCAGGGCAGGATGGTTCATGGGACGTGGCAACCATTCGAGTACCATCTGCACATAAATGTCCTGGAGATGAGAGCAGTGCTTTTAACGTTGCAAGCCCTCAACGACTTTCTTCCCGTAGGGACAATTGCAGTCCACACAGACAACATGTCTGTAGTTTGGTATATCAACAAACAGGGCGGAACCAAGTCCTACCCCTTGTGTCGAGAAGCGCTCAGACTATGGCAATGGGCGATCTCCTCTCATCGGTTTCTGGTAGCAACGCATATCCCTGGGAAAACCAACATTATAGCGGACAGATTGAGCAGAGCTATTCTCATGCCTCACGAGTGGTCTCTCAAGCAATCCATAGTGGAAGAGATTTTTCTGGAATGGGGTCGCCCATGTTGCGATCTTTTTGCTACTCCCCAAAACAGCAAATGTCCAGACTTCTTCAGCCTCTTCCTCTATCAGGCCATCCCCAGAGACGCTCTGACCCAGGATTGGCCCCAGGGACTTCTTTATGCCTTCCCTCCATTTCCTCTGATCCCTCAGGTGATCCAGAAAGCTACCGCTTTGAGAGCCAAATTGATTCTCATTGCCCCTTACTGGCCTCGACAAGTTTGGTTCCCGTTCCTCCATCATCACCTTTTGGTGCAGCCGTGGCATCTGGACCCAGTGCCAGATCTACTGATTCACCAATCCGGTCAGCTGCACCGGTCAATCCCTTCTCTCAACCTCACAGCATGGTTGCTCCACTTCCTTCCTTAGCCAGGCTTCCTTTGATCTCTAACCCAGTTAGAGATATCATAGTAGCTTCACTAAAATCCTCTACCAGGAGGATTTACACAAGCAAATGGAAACGTTTCTCTTATTGGGCTAAGGCCCAAAATATCGATCCTTTTACTGCCCCTGTTCAGGCAGTTCTGGACTTCTTAGCAGAGATTTTTCATGCAGGCTCCTCTTCTTCCACAGTCAGAGTTCAGTTGGCTGCTATTTCTAATTTTCATGTCGGGATAGCAGATCATAATATTATGTCCCATAGGCTCTGCAGGGCCTTCTTGAAAGGAATTTTCCTACTAAAGCCTCCAATCAGGAATCCTCCTCCTCAGTGGGATCTAAATTTAGTGCTGACATCCTTGATTCTTCCCCTTCGAGCCAGCTGTTTCTTGTTCCCTGAAATATCTTTCTTGGAAAACGTTATTCCTAGTGGCTATTACATCTGCCAGGAGGGTGTCTGAACTTCATGCTCTTTCGGTTCGACCCCCCTATTTGATTTTTCACAAAGACAGAGTATCTTTGAGAACTAATCCATCCTTTTTACCTAAGGACGCTTCAAAAAACAATCTGAATCAATCCATTGATCTCCCTGTATTTTTTCCTAACTATTCAGATAGAGCTGAACAAAAGCTACATTATCTTGACGTCCACCGTCAGCTTAGATATTATTTGGACAGAACAAAAAAATTTAGAAAATCTGATCAACTTTTTGTTTCCTATGCGGATAATAAAAAAGGCCTTCCTGTTTCTAAAGTGACTTTGTCCAGATGGCTTTCTTCGGTCATCACTGAAATTTATACGATCAGGGAAAAACAACTGTGCTCAAAACCTAAAGCACATTCAACTAGGAGTTTAGCTACTTCTACAGCTTTTCAAGCTAGACTGCCTTTGGACACTATTTGTGCAGCGGCCACTTGGGCCACTCCTCACACTTTTGTTTCCCATTACAAATTGGACTTGGCCTCCAGGGACAGAGCCAGTTTTGGCTCTACAGTCCTCAAGAGTTTGTTCCATTGAGCCACCCAGGATAGAGGTGCTAGGGACGCGGTCCCATCAAGCAAGAATGAAGGCGAGATTGACAACTTAACATTAAGAAGTTATGTACCTACCATAACGTTCCATGTTAGTTGTCTTCTCTCGCCTTCTTTCTTGCGACCCTCCCTCCTTCCCCCTGGCCTGGACAGACCTTGTATAAGAAACTATTATGCTAAAGACCATTCAGACCTGGTCCTTTTTCCATCTGTAAGTTTCTTCTTCCTTTGGGAAGTATTTTATGCTTGGTGTTATTGCCCTTTGTCAACAAACGAGATCTGGGTACTTACTGCCTTGCATCATGGGATATGGGGCTGCCTCGAGCTTTTAAAAGGAGTTCTCGAGCTAAAGCAAGTGCCGAGTCGGAGCCGAGGATCGGCTCCGAACCCATCAAGCAAGAAAGAAGGCGAGAGAAGACAACTAACATGGAACGTTATGGTAGGTACATAACTTCTTATTACACTTCGTTTCTATTGTTTCAACAGAATTTGGATCAAACCCTCCATTGATTCTGTACCTATGCCGGTTGGTATGTTTCCGCCCCCCCCCCTCTATATTTTCTGCCCCTTCTAAAGGGATGGTGATATTAGTTCTTTTCTTGGCAGGTGAATCTGCTGAGGGTATGCCTTCGCTATCGGTATAAGAGGACTCATCCCCAGAAGTGCTGGTGTAGGCTTTTTCATTATGTTTTAAAATAGACCTTGGCCTTTTTCTAGTCCTACCCCTACTCATACCAGGACTCAAATCTTGAACTCTAACTGATCTTTGTATTTCAAATGGTCGTCCTTTACTGGAATCCATAACATCCTGGTTGAATTTTTTAACCTTTCTGTCCCTGGTTACTTTATCATATGTTGTTAATTCTTTAGACAATTTTGTCACCAAATTTTCATAACTGGTTGATGAGTGGAATTTCTTACATTCTGAACTTAAATTTTTAACTTCTGATATATTATTATCAATAGCCCTCTCATAATAAGAAGCCAAATCTTTACAAAGGCCAATGAACCATCTTGTAGTGCTTGATTCCATTCATCGGTCAACCTCTGTTCAGATCTGCTGACCATCGGTCGAAGTCTTATACGAAGATCTCTAGGAACCATATTCTTGTGCAAATATGCCCTAAACAACCTCAAATGCCATATGTTTGTTCGTAGCCCTTTAAGGCCCTTTTCCAAATTTTGAAACGCTAATTGGCATCCATCATATGTGTTAATATTTGGCTGGTTAGAGTTGTTGCTTGGGACTGAATCCAGTCCAGATACCCTGATGCCGTCCCGATCAGCACACAACCCTTCCAAAATATTGTCCAAATCCATCTTCCAAAAAATTATTGACAATAAATGATGTTCAAAATTGCCCAAAAAATATGTCTCATACAGGAAATCCTATATTATAAATAGTAATAGTCACCAAGAGGAAAGTATCAACAAGGGATGTTATGAAAATCAAATATAGGGAGTAGGACCAGAAAAAATTGCACAGTCTATATCTATAGGGTTTAAATTAGTGATTCCTATCACCAGCCACTAAACATAAGGGATAATATTCTTACACTAAACATCCAGGCAACCAATCCTTAAGATATATACACATGCATATATATCTCCATACAACCTACAACTGTATATCATAAACTTGATCCACAAGAGGTTCATAAATCATAATACCTTGGATATGTAATAATAACCTGTTAACCAGAGAGCAAAAGACATTAATAAATTGCAGCAATTGTTAAATGCCAGTCAACCTGACACCTTATATAGTTCCATCCACCATTCACAGATAACAAAACTATAAACATACAATATGAACCGCAAATATATAAGAATAGACTGTTGTAAAAAATAGTAAATACTGGATATGTTATATAAATGGAAAATCACAGAAATCCCAGTTACAAACCATAGACTTCATAGGAGCATGTTTGGACACGACTTCAACTCAGGCCTATCTCATGCTGGACAGGATTACAAGTTTAAGATTGCATATCAAACAGATTCTAGCTATCCCAGCTCCCACAGCAAATCTGGTGTTCAGGGCTCTGAGCTTGATGGCAGCCACAGCAACTCTGTTACCTACAGCACACCTACACATGAGAATATTACAGTGGACACTAGTGGTCTAGTGATCATTACACAAGCATCCCTTACATCTTCCGATCAAACTGTCAAGAGTATGCAGTCTCTCCCTTCTTTGGTGGCTTCATTCCCCAAAGATCACACAGGGAAGTCCCTTTGTTCTTCCCCCTCCCAATGCCACACTGACCTTGGACATTTCCCAGAGGGGGTGGGGGGATATTTTCTGGGTCAGGCGGTCCAAGGCACGTAGACCCCCCCGAAGAGACCAAATTGCATACCAATGTCCTGGAAATGAGTGATCCTTCTAGCATTGCAAGCACTACACAGCTTTCATCCTTTACGGACAATTGTGGTACAGTTAGACAATATGTCAATAGTCTGGTTCATCAACAAAGAGAGGGGATCCAGATCTTACCCATTGTGTTGAGAGGCGATGAGGGTGTGGTAGTGGGCGATCTCTACTAACTATTTTCTTACTGCAACGCGCATTCTGGGGGAGGCCAACATCCTGGTGGACAGACTCAGCTGAGTTCTTTTGATGCCTCACAAGTGGTTTCTGAATCAGTTAGTGGCAGATATGATCAGTGGTAAGTATGATTTATCTCAAATGGAGTCAACCCTGCTGGAATCTGTTTGTGTCCCCCTTAAACAATAAATGCAGCAGTTTCTTTGTCCTCATCCCTCCTCAGGGACAGTCACCGAGGGATGCCATAGTCCATGTTCTACTTTACGCCTTTCCTCCAGTTCCCTTAATTCCCACATTCCTGCAGAAAACATACAGGTTGAAGAGCACAGTTCTCCTCCTTGCCTCTTTGGTCTCATCTAATTTGCCCACCTGTAACTCTGGACCCAGTTCCTGATCTGCTATCTCACGCCTCAGGACATACTCACCTGGATCTCCAAGTACTGAAATTAATCGCACTGTTTCTCCAATTCCGATGATTGCAAAGCATTCCAGGCTTTCATCCCTGATCCGAAAAATTTTATTATCGACTTATAAGTCTTCTACCAGGAAAATCTACAAGATCAAATGGAAGAGATTTTCCTTTTGGGCCCAGCAGGAACAAGTAGAGCCTTTTACTGCTCCCACTCCGAAAGTTTTGGATTTCTTGGCTTCCATCTTCTCGAGTGGAGCCACCTACTCCACCATGAAAGTCCAACTTGCAGCTATTTACAATTTTCATACTGGGGAAAATTCATAATATCTGGCTTCATCTAAACTTTGCGGAACATTTCTGAGAGATATATTTTTACTTTGCCCCCTGATCAAAGACTCAACTCCTTTGTGGGATCTAACCACGGTTTTATAAGCCTTAGTTCTTCCTCCTTTTGAACCTGCAGCTAAGGCAGACTTGAAATTTCTTTCATGGAAAACAGTGTCTCTGGTGGCTATCACCTAAGCAAGAAGGGTTTCAGAGCTACAAGCCCTTTCCTCTAAACCACCTTAGCTAACATTTCACAAAGATAGTTACTATGCACACCAACTTTTTTTTCTTACCCAAAGTGGCTGCAGAAAATAATATAAATCAATCTTTCAATCTTCCTGTCTTCTTTCCCAACTTTCACAACAAAGGAGCGTATACGTTGCATCTTCTGGATGTTCATAGGCAATTACATTTTTACCTGGACAGAACTAACTCTTGCAGAAAATCTGATCATCTGTTTGTATCGTTTTGTGATGCAAGTAAAGAGCGAGCTATCACAAAGACTACTCTTACCAAATGGTTGAAAGATTGTATTTCCTGTGTTTACTTTTCCAAGAACAGGCCATTACCAAGCAGAATCAAGGGTTATTCTACAAGGTCTGTGGCAACATCTCAGGCCTTTTGGTCTAGAGTTTCTATTGATGACATTTGTGCAGCTGCAAGTTGGTCACATTCCCATAGTTTTGTTACACATTATAAGTTGGACATTATCTCCAGGAATAGAACTGCCTTTGGCTCTGTATTGCTTGGTAATATCTTTCCATAAGGGCCGTTCTAGGGTTATTGTAGCTGAGTACTCTGTCGCACAGGTTGAGGAAGAATGACAGTGACAACATCAGATAAAGAAGTTATGTTCTTACCATAACGTTTCCTCTGTGTTGTCACTTGCATTCTTCCTCAACCTTCCCTTCCTCCTCCCACCTGTTTGACTGAGAGAGATCTGTTTGATAACTTCATAGGAGAGGAACCACATTCCTGCTTGAGCTCCTGATCTTTATGCTTTACGTTTGGTGCAGTTATCTTTATAAGATGCATCTTTGTTTCACTTAAAATGCATTGGTATGTACAGGGTTGCTGCAAACTTGGTCTGAGGTAGGATGGGGGATTGAGGCATTATGGGTAGGATGGGAGGAGCTCAAGCTTTGATTCTTCAGCTTGGAAAACGGACGAGTCAGATGCAAAACCCCACAGGTTGAGGAAGAATGCAGTGAAAACACAGATGGAACATTGTAGTAAGAACATAACTTTTTATAATGGATTTAGGAGCTTTGCCTTTAGGGCATTGTTTTCCTAGGCTTTCTAGTGATGTCTTGTTTCTAAAGGGCCTTCATGGGCGGTCACGCTGGTTTTAAAATATGTGAGAGATGTAAGCTTAAAATCTGACCTGCTAACCTCTATGTCCAACTTACTATTAACAAAACCCCTTATTGTATCACAGGTAATTCTAGGACTTTTTGTATGTCCCCTTCACGCCGTACTTTCTACCTAGCCAGTATGGAATCCCTATGTATTAAGCCAGACACCACTCACTCATGAGACTTCAACTACTCCCCTCATTAACTGGGAGGACCTGTACATCTTCAAACATATGCATGTCAAGAATTTTCTGGACTTTATCAAGTCAAACTCGCTGTATCAATTAGTTCACACCCCATCCAGGAGTGATAAAATCCTGGAGTTGGCCATACCAGTGTGGGGTAGCTCTGCTAGTACCTCTGTATTCAGATGATATGCCAAGGCTGATTATCTAAAATTGACCTGGCTAAATTCAGAAGCTCTTTATGATCATTGCTTATGCAAAATCATTTAACACCAAATTGTGTGTCCCTCAGAAGTAAATACAATGCTGAATTTAAAAATAACCCCCTGCGGTGGAAACCTAATATAAATAGGCTCTATTAAAAAAATGCAAGCAAAAATAAATTTAACTCCTAAAATGCCACTAATGCTCTCAATAAACGTAAAAAGGATAAAATGGATAATCAGGATGCAGTCAGATAAAGGCATAGGTTTGAATGAAAGAATTTCTATAAAACCTTTTTTAAAAGATAGACCCTTGAAACATTAAATAATATAGCAATAACCCATGCCTGGGTGTGGGTAATGCTGGATTTACCCACGGTTGGTGTGGTTTGGTCACGAGGGCGAAGCCCGAGTGGCCAAACAAAGCCAGCCATGGGTAAATCAGCATTACTCACACCCAGAAGTGGGTTATTGCTATTATACAATGACATTATTTAAGAAAAAAAATAACTACTTTTCGTAAATAATGGCATTGTATAATGCCTCCTTGCTGCCCATCCGCAGCTGTCTGGTATTCTGCGGCAGTTCTGATGTACTGCGCATGCGTATGCCCATGCAGTACATCAGAGCTGTGGGCAAAAGCAATGGAGAAATCAAGATCTCCGTTGCTTTTTACAAACTGTTTCGCTATGTTAAATGGGTTTAACATAGCGAGACAGCTTTAAAAAAAGCAACAGAGCTTTTTTTAAAGCTGTCTCGCTATGTTAAACCCATTTAACATAGAGAGACAGCTTTGAAAAAAGCAACGGAGAAAGCAAGATCTCCATTGCTTTTTACAAACTGTCTCGCTATGTTAAATGAGTTTAACATAGCAAGACAGATTTAAAAAAAGCAACGGAGAATCTCCATTGCTTTTTTTAAAGCTGTCTCGCTATGTTAAACTCGTTTAACATAGCGATACAGTGTAAAGCAATGGAGATCTTGCGTTCTCCGTTGCTGTAAAAAAAAAAAAAAAAAGAGTTATAGTAATGGAAAAAGTCCGGACGACCGGACCTTTTTCCATTACTATAACTCAGATTTACAACGTGCACGTTGCCAATCAGCGTGCATGTTTTTGAATATTAATGAGGTGTCATTGTATAATAAGTATGAAATAACTTTCACAGCATTTTATTTGATGAGTCCTTAGATATGTAATTAACAATAAGTTTGC
Source organism: Protopterus annectens (assembly GCF_019279795.1). NCBI lineage: Eukaryota > Metazoa > Chordata > Ceratodontiformes > Protopteridae > Protopterus > Protopterus annectens. Next base: position 1,186,939,816 of record NC_056739.1, read on the forward strand.
ACTGGAGCAGTTTTGGAAGTGAATGGATATCACAGTAGATAATTGTTTCAGAATGTATCCTTGAAAAATATATATATATATATATATATATATATATATATATATATATATATACATTTTTTATATACATTTTAGAAACAAAGCAGATCTTGAATTATTTAACACTCACAGTGAATTTTCATTGAAAAGTTTGTCTGATGCCATCTAGTGGGCAATAATGGTATTTACTGAGATTTTAAATGTGGTTTTGAAGCTTTCTGATGTTTTACAGTGAATTTCCATTAAAAAGTTTGTCTTTGGTACCATCTAGTGGGCAATAATGGTATTTACTGAGCTTTTAAAAGTGGTTCTGAAGCCTTTTTTCATTTACATACACCCTGAAAATTGTTATTAGCTATATGTCTGAAGAAGGGTTTGGTTAAAACCCGAAAGCGCTTACATTGTTTTAAACTACTGTGAAGAATAAAAGACTATAAATTAAAGGGCTGTGGTGATACCGGACGTATATTTTTCTAGTATTTTCTCTGCAATTTGCGTTGCTGGTACCTTTGCCCTTGAAAATTGCTTTTGCATTTATTGAATATTTTGACTTTTGGCAACGATAAGGGACATGGCTGAAGAAAATGTCTGTGGAATTGAACAAAGTTCTAATTTGATACAACAAGGAAACAAAGGTAATGAGACTTTTAATGTAACTGAAGCCTTTAAACATTTGCTGAAAGCAGACACTAATGCATTGTTGCAATTTCAAAGAACTGAACTTCTTAATGCTAGCACAAATGAAATAGCAGAAAATAGTATGCATACAATAAATGTCCTTCAATTAACACGTAAAATAGAGAATTTAACAACTAAACTAAAGAATATACAATGGCAACGTAAACACATGGAAGCATGTATTTGCTTCCATGTAGTTCCCAGAGGGTTAAGAATTTTAAAAATGCCAACCTATGGGACTATTTATCCTGAACTTCTAGCCAAATGGCAAAAACTTAATATTGAAACCAGTTTCTCTTATTCTCTTACATAAGGCTTCTTATTGAACAATATATGGAAAATGAGAATGGAATAAGTCATGAAATTACGATCCTACAAACGGAGCTGAAAAAGCTTGTAAAAGAAAGGGATTTCATTGTGTTTCATGAAGAAATACTGTCACAGATATCCATGCTAGAACATAGACTGTTATTAGATAAAAAGAAGAAACTTGAACTTGACTTAAGGGATTTTAGCGACAGCAATGTGTTCTCTTGGCCGAGAGAGCTTAGGACATCAAGAGAATCTACACTGTCTACACAACAGAGTAAACCTTCATATTTAAATCAAACTAAGAAAGCACAACTCAACCCATGGGAGCTCCAGGAGATGAGAACGGAACCGGTAAAGCTGTTCCACAAACAGTGAACAGCAATGAGATTTTGATCTCACTCACTGATCAACCATCCAGCTCCACTGGCCACCAAATGGGTAATATAGAAACAACAAAAGAAGTAACAATAACGAATGAAGCGAAAGAAGTGACCGATAATGAGCGAAGACCGACATATACTTCTAACAGCTCCATTTCGTTATCTACAGGGGATGTTAGAAGAAAACAAATAACAGCTAATGCAAGTCAATCAGAATTAAATTCGTTTTTTTATCAGTATCCATTGCCGATTCGAGAGCAGAAGAAATGGACTCCAACGAAGATCAACAGAAAACGGAAAATATCAGAAGACATGGTAATGTCACAGAACAAAATACAGAGACAAGCGAGTCAGAATTAATTGTAAATTTATCTAATTATGAGTTGAACAGTCATGAGAAATCCCTTTTGAATAAAGGGTTATCATTCATACCAGCCAAAGGAACTGATACTGTAGATTTTATTTTAGAAGTAAAAAAGTTTGTTAGGAATGTGGCTTTAAAAATGTTGTATAAAAATGATCATGAAACTGGATATAATATTTTTAAAAAAACAAGTGCCTTTACACCTGCTTTACATCCACTGCTAGAAGCATTTGAACAAGCATGTGAGAAAGATTTTATACAAATGCTGAACAGTGAGAAACGTAAACAAGATTTCTATAATTTAAGTAGAGAAGAATATGCAGCACTGGATGAATTGGTTACAAATGAACAGATTGTTATTACACCAGCGGATAAAGGGGAGCCATTGTTATCTTAGACAAACAATACTATGATAATGAAATATATGCAATGTTAAATGATGGAACTTACAAATTGATTGAAGCTACACAATTGAACAGAATTATTAATAACATGCATAGTAATTTATATGATTTATTAATGTGTGAAGTTATTGATCCTGAATTGAACAAGTATTTCCTAATAGAATTGCCAGCTATTCCCACTTATAGAGGTCTTCCCAAAATTCATAAAAATGCTATTAATCCCAAAATGAGACCTATTATTTCAAGTAGAGGGTGGTTAACAGAACCACTCTCAATATATGTGGAAAGACAACTTAAAGAAATTGTATTTAACAGCAAAACCATAATTAGAGACACCAATGAATTCCTTGAAACACTTTCTGAATGTGTACATAATACCAATGATTTATATGGTATTTGGCTTGTAACATTAGATGTTAAATCCCTTTTTACAATGATACCCAATGAAGAAGGTCTTGATTATCTAAGGCAATTATTATGTACAAGGGATGTAATTAGCACCACTAGAATGAGATGTTTATTACTATTGGAATTGATCTTAGAGAATAATGTATTCATGTATGAAGACAGATACTATTTACAGACAAAAGGGGTAGCAATGGGAACACCCTGTGCAAATTCCTACGCAAATTTAGTCATGGCCCAATGGGAGAAGACATACATCATGGACACAGCATATGTCAATAACATAAGATACTACAAAAGATTTGTGGATGATGTCTTCTTCCTATGGGAAGGCAATGAAACAGAATTAAGTTAATTTATTGAATATATAAACCAAACAACTAATTTTTTTAAAATTTGAGGGGAAATGATCCAAAACAGGGATCACATTTTTGGATGTATTTATGAATAAAGATAATGGAAGACTTACTACTATGCTATATAGAAAGGATTGTAGGAAAAACAGTCTTCTTCATCGCACAAGCATGCACCCTAGACATGTACATCAGAACATAATTAGAAATCAGGGACTAAGGATATCCAACTTGACTAGTGAAGATGGTATATGTGAACAAACTGTACAACAATTAAGTAATGACTTTGCCACAAGGGGATATTCCATGGAAGAAAGAGAAGTATTGAATAACACCAGGATAATAGGAAATGAAAAGGAAGACCATACTATGGAAATAGAAATACACATATTATAAAAACAGATAAGCATGAGTCAGGTACACAAATGAGATTGAATATACCATACTCTAGTAATAGTATGGATGTAAATAAAGTTATTAGTAAAAATTGGGCAATTTTAACCACAAATGAAGAAATATGTAGTATTGTAGGTCAACAACCGAGATATGGTTACAGTAATAGTAAATCTCTAAAAAGATTACTATGTTACAAAGAGACCAAAGGGAAGAAAATAACATCTGATAGACAAGGAACCTTTCCCTGTAGAAACTGTAACCAATGTTCATATATGCTAGATTCCAATAGCTTTAAACATCCAGATAATTAAAAGATATATACTTTTAGACACTATGCAGACTGTAAATCCAGGAATTTAATACATTTAGCTAGTTGTGTCAAATGCTTTAGTTATTATATACGTAAGACTAATCGTACCCTAAGAGAGGGAGAGAGAGAGAGTAAGAGAGCATGTTTATGCTATTAATAAAGAAGATGAGACCAATGCTCTAGCCAGGCACACACTAGAACATGATCTAAGTCATAAATTTAAATTTATGGTGATAGAGCTAATAAGTAGAAGTAAAAGAATAGGGAATATAAAGAACTATACAGAGCAACAGGAAATAAAATGGATAATCAGGATGCAGTCAGATAAAGGCATAGGTTTGAATGAAAGAATTTCTATAAAACCTTTTTTAAAAGATAGACCCTTGAAACATCACCCACCAAGAGGAGAAAACGCTGAGAGAAGAAAGGAGCCACTTTTGAGACTTTAAGTATTTTTCCTCTGTTTATTTGCTAAGTTCTTCTGCATAGCCGCCTATTTTGAGCATTTTCTGGCTTGTTAAATTTGATTTCTGCATTAGTAACTGTATTTAGAGCACAACCCAGAGCTGTTTACTGAATTTCCTGTTTGCACTTATTTTTAAAATCTTTTTTTCTCAAAACTTGCATTTTATCTGTCTTTGGCCTAGCACTCTTGTGTGGGGTCATTTACTGCACTGTTATAACTTGCTGATACTTGTTAACCTCTGCTATCTCTGAAAAAACAAAAAAAATCTTGCTTTTTTCCCACTTTTCTGAGATTTAAAAAAGTTCAGTTACAGGCTTGCTGTTCTTGAACTGTTTGTAAGTTTCTGTGAGGCCATTTTTTGCTTGGGCTAAAGGAAAAGTCTCTCTGTTGATCAGTGGCAGTGGAAAACATTGAGCAGCCTGCCTGCCCCTGTGGGAGTGGTTACTGACTTGAAATTGTAGTTTTATTGGCCATTCTGGGTCAATTCCAAATCTCCTTCATCTTCCTCTCTTAAAATCTGGTTGCCTCGTGGTTTTGGTGTCTTTTCAGGCTTGTTGGCTGTTGGTGAAGCACCCACCAAGAGGAGAAAACACTGAGAGACGAAAGGAGCCACTTTTGAGACTTTAAGTATTTTTCCTCTGTTTATTTGCTAAGTTTTTCTGCATAGCCGCCTATTTTGAGCATTTTCTGGCTTGTTAAATTTGATTTCTGCATTAGTAACTGTATTTAGAGCACAACCTAGAGCTGTTTACTGAATTTCCTGTTTGCACTTATTTTTAAAATTGTTTTTTTCTCAAAACTTGCATTTTATCAGTCTTTGGCCTAGCACTCTTGTGTGGGGTCATTTACTGCACTGTTATAACTTGCTGATACTTGTTAACCTCTGCTATCTCTGAAAAAAAAAAATCTTGCTTTTTTCCCACTTTTCTGAGATTTAAAAAAGTTCAGTTACAGGCTTGCTGTTCTTGAACTGTTTGAAAGTTTCTGTGAGGCCATTTTTTGCTTGGGCTAAAGGAAAGTCTCTCTGTTGATCAGTGGCAGTGAAAAACATTGAGCAGCCTGCCTGCCCCTGTGGTAGTGGTTACTGACTTGAAACTGTAGTTTTATTGGCCATTTTGGGTCAATTCCAAAACTCCTTCATATTCCTCTCTTAAAACCCTCTTTTGAGCGGTTTTGCGTGTTTTTGAGCATAACGCAACAACGGGCAGCGCCTCCTAATTGGGTTTAAACTATTCCTGGCTCCACAAAGTCTGCTCTTCACTTTTTCCCTTAGAACTGCTCTATCTCTCAATTTAAACACCATATTCTCATTCTAAGGCCCTTCATTGGTCCAATTAAGTAATCCTACAAGTTAGCACTATTAAACCATAAGCACTACTTACTCTTATACTCTCTACGATTACCCTGTCCTCTATTGGTCTGTCTTAAATTCAGTTTCCTTATTACTCTAGCATGTCCAAAGGTCAGTCAGTGGTTTCCTCTCCAGTCCAGCTGGTGAATCTGGGAATTTTGTGGCAATGTTAGAACTGTCTCATGTACACGGACAACCCTCTCCTCCTCCAAACATGTTCAAATATATGTGAGAGATGCAACTATTTAGCCAAACTGGAGGCTGAGCTCATCTCATCTCAAAACTGGTGTAACCAGTCAGGAGGAGAAGGTAACCTCACACAACACAATTCCAGTATCACATAGTCCCACCACATCAGCGAACCAAACACATAAATACACAAAAACATACTCGGAGGCTCTAAATAAAAATCTACCTAAGCAACAGAGACCTCCAAAGCAGACATCCAAGCAAACGCTACCTCAAAACAAAACACACTCAACACATAACCCACAAAGTCAGTGTGCCAAGCAGCCACAGACCTTAAGGCTGAATAACACACCTGATACTCTTGTTATAGGTGACTCTATTGTCAGACACACTGACGTCCCGCTCACCAGGCTGAATAAAGAGAAGGTCACAGTGAGCTGCCTGTCGGGTGCTAGGATCCGACACATAACGCAAGCACTCAGGTCACTCCAAAGCAAATACAAATATGACTCAGTCATTGTACATGCTGGTGTGAATGACCTGAGACGTACCTCCCTGGACTACATGAAAAGAGACATAGAGGAGCTCTCTGATCATGTAGCCCAGGCTGGTATGACCCTGACCTTGAGCAGCATCTTACCCTCACCTAGAATGATGCCACAGTACAAAGACAAAATGATCGATTTTAACAATTGGCAAAATTTTGGTGTCATTCAAAGGGGATCCAGTGTCTGTCAGCCTGGGATGACATGCTCGACAAGCCACGTTGCTTCGCTAGGGACGGCTTGCACCTGTCACCACTGGGCTTTCGGATATTGGCAAAGGCTCTTGCCACCCCATAGTGCCTTTTAGGCAAGGCTCAAAAGTCAAACCCACCCCCATAGACAGCACAAGGAACAAGAAACTAAGGGTAATGCTGCTAAACGCCAGAAGTCTTAACCTCAAGATGCACGCACTCAAAGCTCTCCTCAGTATGGAGAACATCGATATCTGTGCAGTGACAGAAACCTGGTTCAAGGCTCCAGAGAGCACCCCAGCACTACCAGGCTATACCTCATATCATGCTTTTCGGCCCCAAAACCCGGACCGAACCACAAAAGGAGGGGGAGTTTCCATATTTATCAAGGATATCCACACCTCCAGGTTAGTGGCATTGCACGAAGTATCGGAGACCATCCATGTGCAACTAACAGTTTGCAAGACTGCTTTTCAGTTTATAGCATCCTACAGACCACCCTCTCAAAGTCAGGAATCCCATTCGGCTTTCCTGAAAACATTGGAGAACATGAAGATCTCTCCGAACACCATTATATTGGGTGACTTCAACTACCCAAACATTGACTGGAAGCACTACTCAAGCCCCAGCACCTTAGCCCAAAGATTCCTGGAAATTGTAAACTCAGATGCTATTGAACAACTAGTCACCACTCCCACAAGAGGGGACAACATACTAGACCTGATCATTACCAACATGGGGACTCTCTGCTCCACACCAGAAGTATGTCCCTCATTGGTAAGATCAGACCATAAATTAATTTCACTGGATGTCCACATCCCGACCCCACCCCCAGCCCAGAAAACCACAGTGAAAAACTTCTCAAAAGCGAACTTCTCACTTCTCAGAACCGAAGTGGAATCCTTCAAGGCCCCAGGGCCAGTGGAAACTACAGCCCAAACTGCAGAATCCTATATAAATGCATTCTACGGACATCTCCAGGAATGCATGGATCATGCTATCCCAAACAAAACCAAGACCCAATCATCCAAAGGCAGGCGTTCAGTCTGGTGGGACCCCTGCCATAAATAAACTGTACAACAGAAGGAGGAAGCTACTACATGATAGAGCAAAATCCCTAATAGGGAAGGCATCTCTGATCAGTACTAGCAAAAAATTACGATCCCTCATAAAATCCTCCAAGGCCAGCTTCGAGAGAAAAATTGCACAGGACACCAAAGACAATCATAAGGCTTTTTTCAGTTATGTTAGAAACCTGGGATGCAACTCCCAGACTTGTTCTGAGTTGATTCTAAACGACAAAAAATACACTGAACCCACAGACAGCGCCAATATCCTGGCAGACAGGTTCAGTGCAAACTTCTCCACCCCTCCCCCCCAAAAGAGCAAGTATCTATCCCGGCAGAGGGCTGCCTCCCAAACATCTCAGATGCTCAGGTGAAGGCTGCCCTCTCCAAAGCAAAAAACACTGCTTCCATGGGACCAGATGGCATCCCGGGTTGCGTCCTACATGAACTGCAAGGGGAACTAATCCCTCAAATAAAACAGCTATACAATCTCAGCCTCACTACAGGATATGTGCCCACAGAATGGTGTACAGCAACAGTGGTCCCACTCCACAAAGGTGGAGCCTCTACGGACCCTGGAAACTATCGCCCCATAAGCCTGACTAACTTAGTCTGCAAGGCTATGGAGAGGATCATCATGGAGCTCTGTTTAAGACATTAGGGACCTACAGACACTAGATCCTACCCAGTTCGGCTTTGTCAAGAGCAGATTCTGCCTTTTGAACCTGGTTGACTTCTTTGAAACAGTCATCAAAGCCATAGATGAAGGGAAGGTAGTCCACACAGCCTATCTGGACCTTGCAAAGGCATTTGACACAATACCCCACTCGGGCATCATAGATAAGCTATCCAGCTTAAATATAAACCCCTATGTCACAAGATGGGTCGCAAACTGGCTCAAAGACAGAACCCACAGAGTGAGAGTTGCTGGAGCCATGTCAGACTCGAAACCGGTCACAAGTGGCGTCCCACAGGGTTCTGTCCTGGGACCACTCTTGTTCGGTATATACTTTTCCGAAGTACAGGCAAACGTGGGAGGACTATGGCTCCTTCAAAAAGGTCTCACAGAGACAGATAACTGGTGCCAGCGCCATGGTTTAAAGCTAAATGCCAAAAAATGTATAGTCATACCCTTTGGCAAAAACAATGTGCCCACAAATTACCACATAGGTGGAAACCCATTAAGTACAGAGAAAGTTATTAGGGACCTGGGGACCCAAGTTGATAGCAATCTCTCCTTTGAAAACCACATTGCCAAAGTGGTTAGAAAGACCTTCTATATAGCCCACCTCATCACGAAGGGTTTCACATCTAGATCAAGAGAGGTAATCGTGCCCCTTTATTCATCCCTCATCAGGCCCATCATAGAATACAATTTCCCTTTTGGGATGTACCTTACCCGACACCTGCAGCAATTAGAAAGACCCCAAAAGTATCTCACCAAGAGGATCAAGGGTCTCAAACAGATGCCATATGCTGCTCGGTTAAAAAAACTCCAGCTCTACTCAGTTGCATACCGCCTACTTCGAGGCGATCTATGCCTGACATACAAAGCTATGTCAAATCCAGAATTAATGGACATGCTCCACCTCAGTAAATCTAAATCCCTTAGAGCCACACGCTCGAGGGACTTGAACCTCAGCACAGAAATAAATAGAACTTGCTGGAGGGACAGGTTCATAACCCAGAGGCTCCCTTCGCTCTGGAATAGAATTCCAGTTCATGTGAGGCAGAGCACCTCACTGAATCTCTTCAAGAAGAATCTCGATAAGTGGATGGGGGATCGTAGGTTTGTCCCAGGGATTACTCCCATGTCACTATTAGACAGAGGCACAGTAAACTAAACCTTAAAAAGGGCACAGTATACTCAAATCAAGGGGTAGCGTAAGCCATACAGAATCGGGCTAGGCTTATAATTGCCCCAGGGCAGATAGCCTAGTATGAACCTATGAACCTATGAACCTAAATAACAAGTATGAAATAACTTTCACAGCATTTTATTTGATGAGTCCTTAGATATGTAATTAACAATAAGTTTGCACTTGAACTGTTTTGGAAGTGAATGGATATCACAGTAGATAATTGTTTCAGAATGTATCCTTTATTTTATATATATTTTTATATACATTTTAGAAACAAAGCAGATCTTGAATTATTTAACACTCACAGTGAATTTCCATTGAAAAGTTTGTCTTTGATACCATCTAGTGGGCAATAATGGTATTTACTGAGATTTTAAAAGTGGTTCTGAAGCCTTTTTGGTGCCTTTTTTCATTTTCATACACTCTGAAAATTGTCATTAGCTATATGTCTGAAGAAGGGTTTGGTTAAAACCCGAAAGCGCTTACATTGTTTTAAACTACAGTGAAGAATAAAAGACTATAAATTAAAGAGCTGTGGTGATACCAGACGTATATTTTTCTAAACTTAAAAAGGAACTGTGGTCCCTGTCAAATCAACCAAAGCCAGATATGAGGTAAAATAGCCAAATAAGATAGATGGCAACAAAATAGGATAGTCACAAAAACCTTTTTAAATATGTTAGAGATCTCAAATAATGGCTAGCACTGCACAGAGTTGATAATAAAGGATAGTGGATACATTTATTTCACACTTCACTTTCCCCTATCCCCTCCTATATTGTCATATTACACACCTGCATCTACAGCTACCTAATCTCCCAAGTGTGCTCTGTTTTGTCTATTTATTCTTTTTGTTGATGGGTTAGTCTCACTAGGCTAGTGGTGCCTCTTCGGGGAGACCCGAGGTGTATTTATACAATGAGGGGAAATTTGGCCAGGTCTTCTGGGAACTCCTCTTACACTTTTTGGGAAGTGTCATGGGGTCTTTTACATCCACCTGAGCTATGACAAGATCATGCAGATGGGACCTCAATTTAAAATCTCATCTGAAGGATGATGCTGTCTTGAGTGCAGCAACTCCCTTATGCTTCACTGAAGTGTTGGCAAACCATCTATCTGGTGTGAGAATAGAACCCACAGCCTTCTGCACCAAATATGAATGGGCTGTGCGCCACTAGCACTGACAATCATCAGGGAGCTATCCAAGGCCAAGAACAGTACTTTTGGCCAGGTAACATGCTGAACTTCCTGCTGGTCAGCCTGAAATGGGATTTGCCAGGCTCCTTACAGTGGTTATTAAATATCTGCTTCCAAACAAGCTTCATGCTGGATGAGTGGAGGTCTGTTATCTAAATAGAATTTAAACCATAGTATTGGCTGGGGGTCAAGTGATAGGGCTATTAGTTTGTCAGTATGTAGGCAATGGTTGACCATGTCAAAGGCTTTTGACAGGTCAATAAATAATGCAGAGGAAAGAGAGTTATTATTGCGATTTTTGTTTATGCAGTCAGAAAAGGATAGCAAGGCAGTGGTTGTACTATGGTTAGGTGTAAAACCATGCTGACAGCAAGTAAATTATGAGAGAGAAGGTGGAAGAGTAGCTGTTGGTGGATACATTCTCCATTATTTTAGCTAATGGAGAGAGTAAGGCTATTAGTCGATAGTTAGAAATCTCAGTAGAAGAGCCACCCTTATGCAGAGGGATAAGACTTTCCAGATGGAGGGAACTGTTCCTTCTATGATTGTTCTGTTTATAAAGATGGATATAGGTTCATAGGTTGGTACTAGGCTATCTGCCCGAAGGCATTTATAAGCCTAGCCAGAACGTGTTGGCTTTTTCTGCCCCCTTAGATTAGTTCCCAGTGCCTCTGTCCAGCAGAGCCACTGAAGTGATCCCCAAGGTAAACTTTGTTTCCCCTCCACTCGTCAAGGTTTCTTTTGAAGAGTGTTAGCAAGGAGCTCTGCCTAATGTAGATTAAGATCTTGTTCCAAAGCATGGACAAGAATCTATCCCTCCAGCACGTCCTATTTATTGTTGTGGTGAGGTTTAGATCCCTAGAGTGTGTGGCTCGAAGGGATAAGGTTTTCTTTAGGTGGAGCATGTCCATCAATTCTGGGTTGGACATGGCCTTGTATGTCAGGCAGAGATCACTTCTGAGTAGGTGGTATACCATAACCAATTATGCAACTGCTGTACAACATCTGCTGAAACCTTAACATACCTGGACACAGACACACTAACATGGCCCTATGTGAAATAGTTGCCGTTATACAATTGAGCAGCTGCTGATGTAACAGGGTTGGTATGAACTAATCCCATTTCAGAGGGTTGAAAGGTTCGTACACCAGGAAGTTTTACCAAGTACTGATTATAAGCACAGTATGATACACAATAACATCAAACTAAATATGTCTGGTAAGCACACTGTAAACCCCCTAACATTATATGCATAGCTATGCAGCCTTGAGCTGGTCAAACAACCTGGCCAGACTGACACATATGCAGAAGTATTAGGTACAGACAAACCCTGCACAAGTAGCAATGTTCAGAAATATAACGGCAGTACTCACATTTAGACCAACTCCTCTAGGCATTACACACAATATATTACTGTTTGTCTCAATACAGCTGTTGCAATGGATTCCAAAAAAAGCCTCCACGCTGTCTTCCTCACAAGTAAGGCAAAGGGACAACACCCAAGTGGAGTACTCAATTATACTCCACTGTAGCCATGGTATTGGCTAAGGCAGTAGCAGTGCAGCTGATGTGCATGTAATTAGCTACTTAGGAACACCAATTGGCCATCGGTATAGCACGTTACTGATCTGTAACTATAAAAGGTTGCCTTGTCACACATTCAAACCATCTGTATCTACCTGTAGGACAGTACAAAACATGGAAAGACGAACCGAAAACGAGTAGTACACTAGTTAATAACACCTCCGATTATTAAGACGGTATGTATAACATGTAGTATGTCTGTGTATGTAGTATCTGTACTGTAAGAATTACAGTGTAATCAATGCATATAGTGGAAATAGCTATCTTGTAGCGATGTACTGTTGAGCAGTAGTAATGCTTGTAATATTCTATGTGTGTACTGCTGTAGGTCACATGGCACACACCACATACACCACAAGGGATGATATGGGCTTGGAACCCACCATTTCGCTTCCAGCCACTGTCATTGTCTGGATTGGTCCAACAAGTATGTGCTATAACAGGGAATAGTATATGTTGTTATATTGTAACAGTCGACATATGTATGGGTGTATAAGTAAGATGAACATGTTAAAGGTGGGCTTACTGTGCAAATATGGCGTGCATTGTGGGATATTGTGCCAATAACTGTGTAATGTACAGTAGTCTAGGCAGATCTGTATTCTATTCTACATAGCAGTTCTGATATGTTATGCAAACAGTAGTTATGTCTATTGGCAATTACAATACTCAATGACAGGATACATAGCATTAGTACTCATCTGACAGGTTAGCAGCATGATAGCAAAGATAATTAGAAGAGTCAGGTAACTATCCATGCACATAACACATGTAATATCCACCTCTCTACTATCGTTTGCAAGCAATAACAGCTGTGCATGTATGCATGTTATGCATATGTGTAGTGACCCTTGTTACAGGGCTGGGCCAAATGGCTATGTGCACACCTACATAGAGTGAATATTGAGAGTACAGACACACTGGTCAAACTACCAGGTTTGTGTAGCCCAACCTAACAGCTGCCTGCACATACTGTATGTAAGGTAGTGCACAGCACTGGTAATGAAACAGGTTACATATCATCTTTAACTCCAGTGTAATATCTGCAGTATGAGTGTAAGATGTAGGAGACTGCTGCCCATGTGTAATAGCCGCATCATAGGTGATGGCTCACACTATCTGATTATATCCTGATCATGTTGATAGTGGCATCAGTGCCTATTGATACATGACTCTGTTTGGGGAGTGGATGTCTGTGACCAACAGAGCTCATGGACCTGGTGGATATGTGAGTATATACCCAGAGAAGGAAACAGACCTGTAGACACTTGCATCATCAGTAATCAACTAACAGGATGTGATCCTCAGAGGAAGATTGCTGCTAAAGGTAGCTACAATGTTTCCGTAATAGCCAATGCTATCACATCCATAACACACATATTTACATGTGAGCATCACTATCTAAAACCTCTTCATAGGCAATACGTAAACTAAATACAGTACTTGGTACTTGTAGTACTGACTGCTCATACAGGCATGTCCAGTAGTCAGATACTGGTGTTTCCTAATGTCAGCTTTGTGTATGTGGCCATCCTGGGGGAATGTAATCTCTATGCCATGTACACTGCCAGACCCACCTAACACCATCCCCCACATATTGTCTGGGATGCAGCCACAGGGGTAAGCTGGACGGCAGCCCTGTCTACAGCCATGACTGGACTGGACAGTCATGAGGTGTAGGTTAACACATGCAACTAATCAACACAACCAACACATACCTTTACAAGAACACAGTAAGGACACCCACACACACTACCAGAAATCACACACATTCACAGACACGTCTAAGTATCTGGCCAAACAAGTGACCCCCGCAGGCAGGAAGAGACAGACATCGATATACACAAACTGTATGACATAGTTTGTATAATTGTACCACACCTCTGAACACATGACTGGAAACATTTAGGATAGGCAATGACTTTAGATGCTATTTGTAGGTATTTAGCTGGTAGACGGACAGCTGAGGGGGCGCATGGTTTGGGTGTTTGAAGAAGGGAGCAGATGAGTGGTGATGGTACTGGTTGTAGATAAAAAGAAGGAGCTGAGCTATTTGTGCTATCTGATAGGCTAGAGCTAACAGGGGGTAGAGTATTTGCTAGATTTTGAATAGCTTCGGTGAAGTAGTTGTTGAAGGCATCAGCAATTTCTTTAGAGTTATTCTGGGGTAATACCCGATGGGGTGGGAGTTTTAGAATAAATCAAATGTATTAAAAAATGATTAAATTAAATGGAGCACTGAAAGAATATATCAACTCAAATAAAAGGCTGGAAAAAAAAAGCTTTAACTAAGCTATTTAGATGAACTGATGAAAGCTACAAGTAGAACCTAGGAAATTAAAATGGATGGCTGCACCTCTTCTAAAAGACACGTCACTAATTGTATACTCCAGGGTTTAGTCAAGGGCTACTCCTGTTTTGCTTTTACTTCTCAGAGGTCTAAGCAACAGTTAAGAATTCATGGCTGACCAAATTTGAAGACAACTGTAAACTTGGAGCCATCGCAAACTCCCCAGAGGACACCAAAATCCTTTGAGAGGGCTTTTCCCAAAACAAGTAGCTGGTTCAAAACTATAGACTTAAACTAAATAAAAAAATGCATAAATGTTTCCTTCAGTAAGCATGACTGCCCTTGTAACTGACAGCACACCCATGAAATTTGATCCCACTGTCTGGGATCTGGGAACCTATGTTGAAAATGAATTGCCCTTTGATCACCACATGTATTAAAGAATTTCTTTTTCATCACACAGCTTATACCCAAGGGTATAGTGTCCAGGTTTAGAGCTGTAATCATTCAATTGTACTGTGCTGTCATCAGTCCAGTCATTGAATATAATGCCCCATTTGGTATGTAGCTGTCCAAACATTTATCACAAGTAGAAGGACCACAGTACTTTGTCACTTAAAAGGGAGGGGGGCAGCCTAAATCACAAATAGTATGTAGACCATCTCAAAGCATTGTTCTTCTTCTCTATGTAATACAGGCTATTAAGAGGTGACCTCTACCTCAAATCTTGAATATAGAGCCTCAAAAAAACCTATCCTGTCAGACCTAGTGGACATTCACAAGTGTAATGGTAAAGCAAATTACCCACTCAAGGGATCTAAATCTATTTTGCAACATAAATAGAACAAGTTAGAGAAATAGGTATGCATCTTATAAAATACCTCTTCTGTAGAACTCTTCTTCTACTCTATGTACAGTGAAGAACATCTGTTAGTCTATTCAAATGTAATTTGGATGAGAAACCAGAAATTCATCTCTGGTTTGGCTCCCATATCCCTCATGGATAGGGACAAGTACATGTCCCAGCATATCCTTGTCCTGTCCTCTGGGTTCTTCATATTTAAAATACAAAGACTAAACACTACCATGGGTATGTAAGACTAGGCTTCTCAAGATTGTTGTTATGGGTCAGTAGCTTAGTAAGAACATGTGAACCATGTCCTCTGTGGAACCTCTGCCGAATTCAGCATTTATTCTCAGGCTGTGAAATTCATAAAACCTTTAACAGGAAATCAGTTAAGGAAAAAAGAAACAAACTCATGTTAAAAAGTCTTTGCCTATGCTAGAAGAAGTTCGAGAGAGAAACCGAGACATAAACATAGGTGGGAAAATAAGAACGAGGGCCTTTCTGGAATCATATCCTCCCAGGAAGTTTCTCCTTGTCCTCTTAAACATTTCAAGCAGGAAGAAGGTGATCCTGCTTGTAAGGAAAATGTTTATAACCTGCTGTACCCTGGTTGCTAGGCAAGGTCTTCTGATATCCAGTTACTGACTCCATTGTAGTGTTAGCTGCTGTCAGGAGGTAACTGATGCCTCACGTTTCCTCTGAACAAGGACTGACATCTGGACTATTTTGACAACCATTTCTTTGCATACTGTACTTTTTCTTTTAGGGAAGTGAAGAAAAATATGACATATTCTGATTCCCGTGCGTTCTTGTGGAGGAACTGACTAAGAAGCTAAAGCATTTGCTAAATGAGACTCTGGACAGGCCCATGTTAATTTCCCAGGTAACAGCTGTTTCCACTGTTATTAACCTAGAGCATAATGCTGTGGACAACTTAGCAAGAGGATGAGGCACTGACATTACTAGTCACTATCTTAATTGGCTCTGTTTAATTCCCTTCTCTGAGCATATCCAGGCATCGGTGCTCCTTTCATGATACTAACTTGTTCAGACCACAGGTGAGAGAGAAGTTAAGAGAGAGACAGATGGTAAGACCTTATAGCAGTTAACATCTGCTTTCAGATGCCAGTGTCCTTTTGCAAGGAAGCAAATGGGGCCTAAACAGTTGTGGTTTAAGCAGCGACAACACCAGTAGCAGTAACAGTTGGAGCAGTCGGGTAGAAGTTAAACAGGCTAGGGTTGATCCCAGAATGGGTACCTGCTTAGTAGTAGTTTAGAGGTTGGAGTAAAACCCTTAATCAGGACATAATGTAAAGGTGCTTGGTACTCTTAAACACACCCAGTACCCACCATGTAATAACTATAACGTGGAACTTTACTGCCTGTTAGTGACTGTAGTTGGAAGCTAAAGGGAAAGAGGATCAAACCAGCACCTGCTTCACTTTTACCAAACAGAAATAATTTTACAGGGTCTCCAAAAAAGGAGCCACCGCCTGTTAAAGCAATGATTCCAGCTTCCTGCGAATAACAGGATCTTGCTAAGTGACATAGAATGCACAGAATATTCATCTTAACTGATGCATCTTGTTAATTTTGTTAAAACATTTTTTTCAATATGTAATAAAAATATTGTTGATGGTAGTTTTCAAATTAAAATACTAATGTTGAAATACAAACAGACAAGAAAGCAATAATGCCCTACAGGGTGGGCATTATTGGGGAAGTAATGGATGGCTCAGCCTGACACCACAGGTGGAAAGACTGCACCCCTTGAAGGTCTGTTGTTTCCCCTGTAATGTCCACCCTGGAGACCATTATGGCATTTAGATATGGGCTAGCTATTAAATTATTTTGTTTTTTTTTTTTTAGTATACAAATTTTTATGTATTTTTTGTGTAAAATAGTTCCTCTGCCTTAATGTTTTAAACTCACAGTAGCATATGTAATAGATATTGGAAGTGCAAGTTGTGTAAGTATTTAATATCCACACACACAAAATGTGCCTAGCAATTAACTGCTACTTTTACCAAGTACACTTCAAATGTCTTGTTGTGAGCAGTTGAATGGAAGGAAAATCATATAGTGTAAGGCACTGTAACCCCACCATGCGTTCCATCTTTCCCTAATTATGGTCTGTCTGTTGAATAATTTTCTTGTAAATCACTGAAGATTACTGCCAGTTTATGAAGGCGGATAATATAACTGCATACTACATATTGTTCATAACATTCTAGCCCCTCCCCTCACCATCATCACTGGCTTTGTCTTGAATTTTTGAGCAAAGAACTTGAGCAGTGTCTGCCTATTTGTGTCTCTGTCTCATGCAGACACACACACACACACATATATATATACACATACACATACACACACACACTCATATATATACACATACACATGCACATACACACACACACACATATGTATATATATATATATATATATATATATATATATATACACATACACACACACACACACATGTTAGTTTTACTTTTTTTTTCATTTTGTTTATGTTTTTTAACCACTCTAAACAGCAAAGCTGCATTTAGCTATCTGAAAAAAATGCAGGCTGTTTGCTTTTCTTTCTATCTGAGCCTCACATCAGCATACTTGATTTTTACACTAATACCCTGTTGGAAAAAAATCATTATATTTGTATATATTTAGCCCATTATCAAAAAGCATATAATTCAGTAGAATGTAAAAGTGAAACCTTTAAGAGCCATCACAATTATGTCAACTAGCATGGGTGTTCCTAGTGTTTGATTCTATTTGACATATCTTTATTACAGTCTTTACCTTTTGTTCCTTCCATTTTCCAGAAATATATATTATTTTTTTCTTGTATCCTATGTTTTCATTTCCATCAACTTTTTCTAACTTGGAACTTTTATGCTAGTTCTTATGTCCTTTGTACTGTTGCAGAGTTCTGATATCTGATGGTTCTGCATGTATTTCTTGTGTGAGTTTCTATTTTAGGAGTTTAACTTTCATAAGGATTGAAAATTGACTTATCTTTAGTAGCTCCTGCTTAACTTCTGTTCATGATGCAGAATTAATTTAAATTTCAAATTGATTTTAAAGCAGTATTTCTTTTACTCTGCCTTAGATTCTTTGGGGGTAGTTTTGTACTGCTGTTGAGTCTGTATTTTTTATTTTCATTTTTGGTAGCATAGTTTTTATTCTTTACTTCTGGATCTAGGTTTTGTTTAAAAACTCTATTTCCTTGCATGCTGTTCTGTTTTCAGGCATTAAGCTTCAGTTCTTCAGTTGTGCTGCAGTGTTAATACAATGGTGGCGGAAGTCCATTGTGTCAGAATATTCCACTCTCTTGTCTTAGTAAAAAAACTCCCCACATCCTCTTAACATAAATAGCTAGGTCTGACATGTTTAGTCATTAATCAACACTGATATTCAGTTTAGTTATCATATGTTAGTTACGTCATCTGTACAGATAACTGTATCTGAATCATGCTTCATATGTAACGAGACTTTATATAGCTTAACGTGCACCTATTATTTAATTTAATGTTAGGAATAATACTTTTAAGTATCTACAAGAAGTAAATCAGATTCCAATTCTGTGTTGGATAAGTACTGTCATTTACAATGATGATGTTATTTATTTTTATTTTTTGCCAGGAAAGTCTGATTATACTATTGCCCTTTATCAACAGAGGCTTGGATAAAAAAGCTTCATTAGGTAGATGGACACTAGTAGATGTAAACAGACAAATTCACATGCAGAGCTCGAGAAAGTGTATACATGGAACAGAAATATGAAGAAAAAATAAGCAATTATATGGGCTTCATCTTTCATATAAATGCTTGAATATATATAAATGTTTAAAATGTAAAGTTCAGTTCTAGAATTTTGTATTTTTTGAAAATGATAGTAGAACAGTAGAGGTGTAGGTAGGGATAAAACGTGGATAGGAAAGAGATGTGGACATGGGGAAATATATAGGTAATAAAGATTAATTGATAGCAACTATTAAGAAGAGTGGGTAAAGAAGTAGGTACCCCTTTCAGAATTGGTTGTATTACATTTTTTGTTTGTCACCTGCTCTTAATATAGATAATGTGCTATGTTTTGACTCACAGTATTATCTATAATACCAGTATCTCCAGAAAACAGTTTTTCTGTATGGTTTTCCCTCATGCATACCAACCATCAAGTCCCCGCCCCCATTGACATGGCTCATTCATTCTCTTAACAATGATTTCACCTCCTCATTGAGAGCTGACTGGAGGGGGCTGTCATGTAGGTAACTGTGAAGTGCTTTGTGCACTTGCCCACATTCTGACAGTGAGGGCATTTGTAATGACCTAACCTACCTATGGGTGAGGGGCATGCAGTCCACTTCACTACAGAGGCCTCCAGTGCCTTCCATGTGGGAGTACACATGTATGCTCCCACACGTGTTGATGGCTAGCACCAAGAGATGCCTTGGTGAGACTGCAAACTGCTGAAGGCCACACATTTGTACTGCAGCCCCTACTCTGAGGTATCCTGGTGGTGCACAGCTAAGTCAGTCCCACCCTTCTACCAGGATGCCAAGATATCCAGTTGACTCAGGCAGTCAAGTAGTTAAATCAGTCTCCTTTGCCGCAAACATAGTTGAGGCTTTATCCTTTGTGCTGGAGCTGGCACACAAAGTAGATTTATCAGAACAAATAATAAAATGAGAAAGAAAAAAAACAAGTTAACTTTTCCTGAATACCGCTTCTGCGATAGAGCTGCACAAGAAGCAGCCAGCACTACCCTTTTAGTTTTATTTGGAGCACACACGTTTATGTATGCATTAATATATTTGTGTGCATATGTATATATATATTATCATTGTTTTAAGATGACTGGCATGTCCCTCATGTTCAGTAACTGGGGATTGGCATAATGGTTGAGGTGTATATCTTACAGACACAAGGTACAAGGTCTGATCCTTACCTTAGGAAGCATGACTAGGCTTAAAAAAGCCCCCTAGGTCTATTAGCTTAGCAATCACCTATGAACTAAGACTTGTGCTTCAGTGTATTTTTGTACTGCTGCTACTATTTACACAGCAAATTCCCATAAGCCCACATAATGGTTACAAGCCAAACTAGCTTCCAAGAAGCTACTAGCCCTGTAATTTTAAAGTATAAGACTGGGGAAGGTAGAAATATGTCTTAAAATACCCACCAAGATACACAGCTGTTGATGAATTACTATTTAACTGTAGCCTCCAAACAGGCTTCATGCATCCTGAATGGAGAACAGCAACAATTATTCCTCTGCACAAAAGTGGGCCATGTACAGACCCTGGAAACTACAATCTCCTTTGCCGCAAACATAGTTAGGCTTTATCCTTTGTGCTGGAGCTGGCACGCAAAGTAGATTTATCAGAACAAATAATAAAATGAGAAAGAAAAAAAACAAGTTAAGTTGATTTATTTGTATTAAACTAATTAAGCTGTTGGACATATAAGACTATTTTTGTCACATTGGACGTACCAAGCAGAGTAAAACTTGGACAACTGAACCTTTGTTGCAACTGCTACAACTTTTCCTGAATACTGCTTCTGAGATAGAGCTGCACAAGAAGCAGCCAGCACGTAATTCTCACCAGTCTTGTATGTAAGAACATGGAAAGGATTATCATGGAAATGATCAATAGAGATATAGTAAACCTCCAGACACTGGACCCAACCACTTTGGCTTTGTCAAGGGCAGGTCATGCTTACTCAACCTGGTGGACTTCTTTGAGAAGGTAACCAAAGCAATGGATGAGGGAAAAATGGTTCACACTGCCTACTTTGACCTGGCTAAGGCATTTGAAACAGTACCAGACTCGGGCATTGTTGACAAACTCAAGAGGTTAGGTACAAAATTGTATGTCACCTGGTGGATAGCCAACTGGCTCACAGACAGGACCCAGGAAGATAGAATTGGGGAGTCCACCTCTACAAAGAGGCCAGTCACGAGTGGCGTCCCTCAGGGATCAGCTCTTGGACTGCTCCTTTTTAACATTTACTTCTCTGAAGTCAAGGCCATTGTCAGTGGTCTCTGACTATATTTGCAGATGATTGCAGATAAGGAGATGTCATTGAATCCCACACGGACACAGACAAACAATTGGTGTCAGTGCCGTGGACTAAAACTAAATGCCAAGAAATGCACAATAGTATCCTTTGTAGTCATCCACCCCTGGTAACTATCATATTGACACCACACCCCTTAGAGTTGACCCAGTAGTCAGGGAGTTGGGGACGCACATAGATAGTAATCTAGCCTTTCACCATCATGTGTCTACAGTGGTAAGGAAATCATTCTATGTTGTGCAACTTATAAACAAAGGTATGACACTGAAGTCCAAGGAAGTCGTTGTTTCACTGTATTCTGCATTCAACATACCTATCATTGAGTACAATGCCCCCTTTGGTATGTACCTAACCAGACATATCCAACAACTGGAATGTCCACAGAGGTTCCTCACTAAAAAAATACAAGGTGCAAGTAAAATCTCATAAGCAGACTGCCTGAAGGCTCTATATTTGTTCTGTCTCATACAGGCTTTTGAGGAGAGATCTGTGCCTGGCATACATGGCATTGTCAGACCCCACTCTGGTGGACCTCCTGCATATCCACGAAACCAACAGTACCAGAACTACCCATTCTAAAGACTTAAACATTGCCTGTGATATAAATAGGACCTGCTGGAGAGACAGGGATGTATCCTAGAGACTATCCCATTTATAGAACAGGCTCCCCATCCATGTGAAGCAGAGTTCCTCCCTAACCCAATTCAAGTGCAACTTGGACAATTAGATGGGGAACAGGAAATTCATCCCTGGTTTGGCACCTGTCTCTAATGGACGCAGGCAAGCTGTAAATGGTTCATCTCCCAGGCCCCTGCTTGTAAATGTTTCATCTCCCAAACCCCTGCTTATACTTATCAAGGGTATCGGAACTTGCCAGAGATTTGGGATGCATGGCTAGGCTTAAAATGGCCCTTGTGGTTGTTAACCTAGTAAACATTTTGGAACTGAACTCATTGGCACCCACATTTAGCAGATCTCATTCTGATACCCATTTTGCCTTCTGTCACACAGGACATTTAAAATATAATGTCCTTATTAACCAAGTACCTTTCAAAACAGATGCATTGGAGTTGGAAGAGGCCATTAGCTTTGTAATTATGTTACAGGTAGATAATAAGCAAGTAAAATGTGAACATTTTACTCAAGAAAATAGCAGTTGTCAGGTTGAATAAACTAATGACCTCTGATTTCCATTACCCATGTTTGTTTGTATAACACTTGGTGCTGTTTAAAAACTAGCATAACACAGCAGTTTTGTCTGGAAATGTATATGTACTGTAGGCTTGGCTAGTATTAATGATTCAGTTTTGCAGAGCCTTGTGGAAAATCTTTCATTTTAGCTTGCATTTTGTTTAACTTATTGCCCATTACTGCTTTGAGTTTACCATCCTGTTATAAAATGCATAAAGTCTTGTTTCCTGTGATTGGGTGTCCTGAGATATTGTTTGAAGAATGTTCTGCTTTAATGACTTCATAAGTAAGATGTTGTAAAGGAACGTTGTATATTAGAAGATTTTTCATAAGTTGAATTATGTTGTTGTTTGTTATTCTCAGCACCTGAGTAGATGCTTACTTGAATATATACACACACACATATATATATATATATTTATTTTTCGTAATCAGTACGATTAGGATGCAGCACCTCCACCTATCACTCTTCCATTAACCTTCAGTGTCTAGACCTCTGTTAACTTATTGCCATTGTTGCCAAGTGAGAGTACACCCCAGCCTATGCAGGCATTGTGGGTTGCCACTCAGACAGGGACTCGTCCTCTGGGTGAATATGGCTATAAAGCTGTTAGTAAAAATATGTAGAGAATGGACACTATCCTGATATGTGTTAGTCTGCCATAAAACTGACATAAGTGAGGTTAGGCATGGTCTATCTAGTTTTTCTTTTCTGCTTATGCAGTATGTGTAATGATACCGTGTATGCCTCCCTTTTCAAATAAACCCTTTGACTTGCACATTGTGTACAAGGGAGTTGTTCACCAAAGCTTCTGTAAAGGTCAGCTGCCTTGTAGCCCTTCCTTTTGGGATAAAAGTAAGGAAGTCAATCCCAACCCACCTTTGCCAGCCCTGCGACAACCTGAGTGCAAACTTGAAGCTGTGTCCCCAGAGGTACAGGCATAAAGTGCCAGGTTGTCCCTGAAAAACAGCAGAGTCTGTGTAGTGATTTTAGCTGGTCAACAAAACTAAGTTAATATCAACAGTTTCAGTCAGCAGGTCAAACTTTCTCCAACCTGACTGCATGGAATACTATGCATGTTGCGAACCACTGGCCATTTCTCTGTTGGTTCTTGTGCAGGACTCCTCAGTATCTGCATTAATTCTGTAGAGTATATAACTTTTCATCTTGTAGTTAAGAGCTGTAAGGATGTGGAGCCACACATTTATGTTACTACAGCTATATGTAGTAACAGTGAATGAAACCCATCAAAACCTTCAATATTGGTGGATCCCAAAGTGGCACTCTGAGAACTAGATAGCAAAGTGCTATCAGCTGGTGGTGTTGGTTGTACCTGCATGTTTGATTACTGGATTCATTAGAAAGCTTCTTATATAACATTCGTTTAGCCATTATTTTTCATAATCGTGTTCTAACTTTGCTGCTGAAGTACTGATTACTGGATGATCTGGGGGTGTGCAGTGAAATGCATTTCGTTTGTGTTTCAGGCCCTTTGAAGACTCCTATTGCTGCTGGTCATCCTTCTATGAACCTGTTACTTCGTAAGACTTTTGATCTTTATGCAAATGTTCGACCCTGTGTATCCATCGAAGGGTACAAGACACCTTATACTGATGTTGATCTTGTCACAATCCGTGAGAACACAGAAGGAGAGTACAGTGGGATTGAACATGTGGTAAGTCAGCTTCTTGGCCCAGACATCTTTTTGTATTGCTTCCCTCAGTAAATACTTCCAGGAAAAGTATTTGGAGAAAGTAATGACAAGAATTAATCTGACCGTGAATCTTTTAATGGTTCTGGTAAACATCTGTTTTAACTGATGGTCTTAAAAGAGAGAAACTGGAGCTGGCCTTTTTACAGATCACAGCTTTGATCATAGGGTATAACCCTTAGCAGGCATACAGAATATAATACTTTCTAGAAATTGCAACTGTAATCTGTTATATAGTAGTTTTTACTAGATATGTTATCTCTTGTATAGCTAGTAAAGAAGTATCTGTTCATATTTTTGACAGTGCTTAGTTCCTAAGCTCTGCACAGGAAACAATGCAATACAGATAATGGAAAACTTTGAATTAAATAAACCACAAAACACAAAGCACTGAAACAAGCAAAAAATAACAAATATGACAGCGAACAGTGCTCAAATTAATAAAAAAAAAAAATTTTTATTGAGAATACCTCTAGCGCCTTGGCAACAAATGCCTTCAGAGGAGTTAAACTCACACTAACACACAAACCTTTTATATGCCACTCTTAAGTACATAATTCCATTCCATTAAACAATCAATAAAATTATATTAAAACCATCCAGTTACAGTCTGTATTCATACCAACAGGGGTCAGGGGTACCATACTTAAGGATAAAAATAGTTTCTGTGTATGAGCTTTTTTCTTCACACACACACACACACACACACATATATATATATATATATATATATATATATATATATATATATATATATATATATATATATATAGGTCTACTTTGTTTCATTGAAAGCTCATTTCACTGAATTTCATTTCACCCTGACCAAATTACTTAAAACTCATTTCACCGAATCCCATTTCACTGAAGTGAAGTACTGACACTGTATACAGTACTGTAAGGCAAGTAAAAGGTATATGCCCTTTTCCTCACCATAGTGCGATCCTGGCGTTAGTATATATAGTTGGGGGGTATAGGAGGCACAGCCCCCCACATTGGGGGTGTGGGGGGCATAGCCCCCCAATTAGTTTGGGTATATATTGTCTTCTGGAAAGAGTTAGTCATTGGTGTTGTAAGTATGCTTGTTTGTGGTTTAAAATGTATTGTTTTGAAGCTTTAGGTGAAATATAATATAAAACCAAACTAGGTAGGGGTTACACCACCCACACTCCCTAATGTGGGGGGCTGTGCCCCCCCACCCCCCCTAACTATATATACTAACTCCAGGATCGCACTACAGTAGGGAAAAGGGCGTGTACCTTTTACTTGCCTTACAGTACTCTAGACAGTGCCAGTACTTCACTTCAGTGAAATGAGATTTGGTGAAATGAGTTTTCAGTAATTTGAGCTTTCAGCAATTTGGTCAGGGTGAATTCAAATTGAGTGAAATGAGCTTTCAATGAAACAAAGTAGAGCTATATATATATATATATATATATATATATATATATATATATATATGTGTGTGTGTGTGTGTGTGTGTGTATATATATATATATATATATATATATATATCTTTTTACCCAATTTTTCTTCCAAAATTGTACCCTGCAACTCCTCCAGTTTCTCATTATGAAACTTCATAAAATGTCTTACAAGAGAGCTTTCAAGATTACTATTTTTTTATATCTCTAACATGTTCTTGCAACTTTAACTTGAAAGCCCTCTTGCTGTCCCCAATGTAAAACATATTGCAAGGGCATTTCAGAGCATGCACAATATGTTCTGAATCACAACAAAGTCTACCATTCACATTAAAATGTCCATTAATTCTATCAAAACTTCTAACTATGAGCTTATTTATGCACAATTCCTACCACAAGGAAAAAAAATAAAGATTTTACTTATTTTATTAACAGGGGCTGAAAATTTACTATGAGCTATTCTATCTTTTATATTCCTTCCTCTATGGAAGGAGAACAAAGGAAACCTATGTAAATTAACAAATTCCTTAAACTTAAAAAGAAAGTCCCAATAATACCGTATGGCTTTCACAACTTCCTCACTTAACAGTTCATGAGTAGTAACTAGATGAATCGTTTTGTTTTTTTTCTCAGATCTTGTTATATTCCTTCCTTGGTCTCCATATTCTTTCTTATATCTGTCTTATGTAACATCCCTGTCTTCTACCCTTTGTAGAAAGGCCGTTACTGTTTCTTTATTATATCCTCTCTCAATAAACATCATTGCAGTTTTAACTAATTATGTCTAATTCCTCATTATCACTACATAACCTTTTAACCTGTGCCAACTCTCCATGTGGTAGTCACTTTATCAAGTGAGGTGGATGGCAACTGCAACCATCCAGGAAGTGAGAACCATCATGGAACTTCCTCTGTATCCTACTTCTAATCCATACATTTACTACCCCCTCTAAACAAACATCGGAAAATATAAAATGTTGAATTATTGTAATTTAGCACAATGTTATCATGGGGCGGCCACGGTGGTGCAGCGGTTAGCGTTGCCGCCTCACAGCAAGAAGTTCTCCGGTTCGATCCTCAGCTGGGGTGCCTTCTGTGCGGAGTCTGCATGTCCTTCCTGTGGTCGCGTGGGTTTCCTCCGGGTGCTCCGGTTTCCTCCCACATCTCAAAGACATGCTGTAGGTGGATTGGACACACTAAATTTGCCATAGGCATGAGTGCGTGCATGTGTGTGCCTTCTGTGGAAGGTTGGGCGCCGGGCTGGCAACTCGACACGGTAAAACTCCACTGCCAATCATGAGCGCACAGTGATCCGCTGTGGCGACCCCTAACCGGGAAAAGCCGAAAGAAGAAGAAGAAGCAAAATTTTATCATAGCATACTGCTTATTCTGAAGTTTTTGGTCACCAAGTACGAGTTTGTAAAGCTGATAATTGACCTAAATCTGTCCACAGAACAAATGGTGGTAAATCTAGAGTAATGAATATTTACTATGATATTTAACAAAAGCTTCGCCAGTTAAACCAGGCTGCCACCAGTAAGTGTATTCAGTAACCTAGGCTAGACTGAGATTTTAAAGTAAACGAACAAAATGACATTCCATTCAAGCACTGTTTTAGTTTGACAGCCTTTAGGGAATGCATCCAAAGTGGTAAGACATATTGGTAGCAGTACAGCAGCATTGATACAAAGTACTCTATATAGTACAGCTACACCGAGCAACCTTGAAAAGTATTCAGATCTTCAAACGAATGCAGTCCCTCCTCATATTGTCCTTAACTCTGGCAAAGTCATACTGAACCTGACATCGCAGTATAGACCAAACACATTGCATCTTAGGACCCCACATCACTTGATCCATGAAGAGGTGCCAGACTGCAGAAGTGCACTAGTGGCATTCGGAACCGTGAAAGAAACTGCAAACAGCTTCATAGAAATGTCATATAAAGCATGTAATGACATGAGATATTAGGTTTGTTTGAGTAAACAGCAGCAAAAATAACCATATACATATAGAAAGCAGTTTATCAGCTGTTAGCCTCTCACCCCAGCTTTGCCTACTGAATGCACCAGGGAAGTGAGGCAAACAATGTAATTTAAGATACTGTGTTTAAAAATGTAACCGGTAATTTGAACAAAAAAACAGATAATATGCTAACTGGATTATATTAGATTTAAATATTACCACTGCTAGTGCTGTACCATGGCATTAAACTTTTTGAAGAGGTTTAGTAAGATTGGTTGGACAGGTTCTTAACTACTGCTTATAAATATCATCCCTGTGCTGGCTTGTTTATTGTACTCCAAATTAACATTCACAACAGTTCCAAGATTGCAAATTAATTTAATGATCCTAATAACAAGTAGAGGATGTGCAGTAACATTCTGCTTAACTAGAGACTATTAGAATTAAATATTCCAGTTATATAAACCACATATTTGATAACAGATATACTTTTACATGTACACACCTAATTAATTGAAATTATGTTTACATTATCTAATCCTGACCTTGTCCAGGACAGTATTGAGCAAATATACAGTATTGTATAATGCAACAAATTACTGTAACAACATAGTTTCATGACCGGCTGAAAGTAACCTTTTGAGATCTAAAGTAGACCACCTATTTAAAATCTCTTCTTAGCCCTAGGATAATTAGACTTGGATTCAGAAACGTTACTGCCAGAGGTAAGCTGTTTTTACTGCTGGCATTAACCATTTCTGATTTGGTGATGAGCCTGTCTCAGTACTGTATCAGGAAGAAGTGTAGTATTTTGGTGGGCTGTCTTTGTGGCCTACTGCGGATGCTAAAGAGTCATTCCAGGGGTGCAGCATATATTAATTAGCCGTGTTCTGTACCGTGGAAATGCCTGCAGTAAGGCATTTACACAGCTGAACAGTTCAGAGAATCATGCCTCCAAACTCCTCTAGACTAAACAGCAAATCCTACAGTATTTGGGGAGTGGGCACTAGACACCATGGATAGTCTAGGTCACATAAAATGTTAATAGAGCAATGATTCTGCAAATAATGTGTAGATGGGGAAGAACACAAGACACCAGGGGCAGTCTTTAAATATCCTCCTAAAGTCTCTTAACAGTTAATAGAACATATATTTTGCAGGGTCTACTTCACATGACCTAAATTTCATTTGACTGGAACCCAATTGACCTAAGTTTAATTTGTCTAAAACTCATTTGACTGACACCCATTTCACAGACCGCTTACAATGCTGAATTGCAGCATCATAAATCTTAAACCGTAGACAAGCACACTTAGAACACCAATAACTAACCCTTTCCAGAACTTTAACCCTCTGAACAAAAACGGGACAATGTACAACCAAACTAGGTGGGGGGGCTGTGCCCACCCCCCCTTAATTATATATACTAACTCCAGGATTGCACTAGAGTGGGGAAAAGGGCATATACCTTTAACTTGCCTTACAGTACTCTACATGCTGCCACTACTGCTGGGAACGCACAAAACATTCGCCAGATTACTTTAGATACTTGCCATAAAAATGTAAATAGAAAAACCCACATTTAGAAACACTACTTTCTACATGACTATCGGAATTCTAACAGTCAGCACTATAAGTTACAGCAATTCTTTTTATCACAGGCAAGTCACAGGTGAAGGAAAACCCATAAAAAGTCTGTCTTACATGCCGGTGAAATGGACACGCATTCGGGTTAATTTAGGTCAGTTGGTTGTTGGTCAGATGGGTGTCAGTCAAATGAAATTTAGATGAAAAGTAGACCCATTTTGCAGCATCACAAACATATGGATGGGGAGATTACTACACACCAGAAATCAAAATTAATGGGGAGAATGTTTGAACTCTGTACTGTTACAAAAAGCAGTTCACTAGTAGACTTGTTGTTTATGCTACCACTGGACACCAGGGATCTTTCCTGTGGTCCAGCTGCTGTTCTATATTTTCTTCATTCATATCATGTACAACAGTGTCTACCTATCTTTTAATGCAAGTTGTTTAGAGAGAAAAGTCTGGGAACTTTATCCTTTGCTGTACTCAAGTTTATTCATTTATTGAAATGATGTCTTTTCCGTCCATGTCAGTCTGTGGATTATTGGATCGGAGGCCAACAATTAGAATGATGGAGCCAAAGCTCAAACTCCTGTCCCATAATAAGCTGCTCTACCCAGTCTTCTCAGATTTCGTTTGACACATTTGATGATGGAATCGGTCTCCAAAGTTGTAACCAGATAAGCGGCTTAAAGTATTTTTTTCTACCAAGTTTATTGTGAGTTTAAGGTTAATTCTCCTCTGCCTAAATATTTTCTCTAGATACCAGAAATAGCTCACAAATTCAAACAAAAGAAAAAATGCAGGTGCAGTCCATTAACAATAAAGGCTTTCCTCTTCTGTTAATGGAAATTGTTCCTCAGTAGTATACCAAAGTCCAACCAATCAATAATTCTAAATTCCAGTTTATTGTTGTACTAATAATAAAAATAAAAATAAATAAAATTCCAGATAAATTCCAGATTATTCCACAAGTCAGGAATTTATCTGGATTTTTATTTATTTTTATTTTTATTATTAGTACAACAATAAACTGGAATTTAGAATTATTGATTGGTTGGACTTTGGTATACTACTGAGGAACAATTTCCATTAACAGAAGAGGAAAGCCTTTATTGTTACTGGACTGCGCCTGCATTTTTTCTTTTGTTTAAATATTTTCTCTAGATAGTTAAAAGTCTTTGGTGGATAGGTGTTTTGGCTGTTTATAGGCTTCAGAACTCTGTCTGTCTGTGTTTGTCTGTCTGTCTGTGTTTGTCTGTCTGTCTGTGTTTGTCTGTCTGTCTGTGTTTGTCTGTGTGCCTGTTTGTCTGTGTGCCTGTTTGTCTGTGTGCCTGTGTGCCTGTGTGCCTGTGTGCCTGTGTGCCTGTGTGTCTGTGTGCCTATGTGCCTGTGTGCCTGTGTGTCTGTGTGTCTGTGTCTCTGTGTGTCTGTGTGTGTCTTTCTGTGTTTGTCTGTGTGGGTCTGTCTCTGTCTGTGTGTGGGTCTGTCTCTGTGTGTGGGTCTGTGTGTCTGTGTCTCTGTCTCTCTGTGTCTCTGTTTGTGTCTCCGTCTGTGTGTGTCTGTTTGTGTGAGTCTCTGTGTCTCTCCATCTCTCTCTCTCTGTCTGTGTCTGTCTGTCTGTGTGCACGTGCACTGTTTCTGTCTGTCTGTGTGCACGTGCACTGTTTAAGCCATAGGGGTCCCCTGTTCTGTAAATGTGTTTCAATTAGTTTTTGGTGTGGTAGGACTGTTTCTTGGTTTCTGTCTTTATGACCGAAAAAAAAATTAAGGTATTAAAAAAAATGTATTGATCATGGTCGTAAGCTGTTCCCGCAGGATTCAAGTGATTGACGTGTGTACTTTCTGGGGGTTGTCCACTTAGACTAGGAATTTGAGGCTTGGACCTCTGTTGGGTCCAGGGTCTTGGCTGACAGGCACTCTAAATTTGATGTGAAAGGGCTTCTTCCCACGTCTGCTGTTACTGCTAGCCCCCCTCTGCTGCTTCTCCTGCTAAGAAGACCTTAGAGATGTCCAAAAAGATAGAGAGAAGGACAGAGATAGATAAGAGTAAAAGGAAAATGACTCCAGGAAAAGATCCACTGATTGTGGAACGTTGAATGGACCAGTACAGAAGACCCCAAGACCATACGTTTCTTTGGCTCCAGTGTTGGAATCGCATAGTTTCTGGTGCTTGGGTGCCCGAATCCTTTTGTTGGCTTTGGTGTCTGATCCACCTCAGTACTGATCACAGGTCATGGAATGCATTCACCCTGGAACTGGTGTTTTCAATGGAACTGTCACCCACTTGGGTCCAGTCTCCCTTGGTTTAAGTCCAGGAGTTTGTCATACCCTTGCATCAGCCTGCTAAGTTGCCTAGGGCATCCTCATGATCAGTGAGATACTCCTAGGGAATTAGGGAAGTAGATTTAGATATTGAAGGCCTAGACTGATTTGGGGTCATTCCCCCCACTCTGCTGTGA
Organism: Protopterus annectens; assembly: GCF_019279795.1. Classification (NCBI taxonomy): domain Eukaryota; kingdom Metazoa; phylum Chordata; order Ceratodontiformes; family Protopteridae; genus Protopterus; species Protopterus annectens. The sequence goes on from NC_056739.1 coordinate 1,186,971,472, forward strand.
GGGCGATGAAAGCTAGCTTATCTCTTTTTATTGTTTCTCCTTCACTGGTCTGCATTTCAGCTCTGGCGTTCCTGGATCTGACTCCAGTCCACATGATTCCCTCACTTACTTTGCCTTTGGCCCCATCTATGACCTTGATGCATTTGACTTCAACTTTTTTTGGAGCCGTCTTCATCTTAAAGCTGGTAGTTTGGGGCCAGTGGGTTGAGGTCGAGGTTGACTTTGAAGTTTTTGGGGATGTCTCTGCCCCTTGGGGCCTCTGCTTTGGACTTCTTGAATCAGGCTTCGTAATTCCCCGTGAACTTCAGGTCTGAGGAGGTCCATCCTTAATCGTCTGGTCTCAGTGTTGGATTTTGAGTTTGTGGCAAGGATTAGATCCCATTCAGGGGTTGCAGAATCACATTCTGTATCAGATCTAGCCTGATCTTCCTGTTTTCTTGGATCTTCTGTCAAGCATCATGTTGGTCAGGGACAGCCTGCAACACAAGGCCTTTAACAGTCCCAGTGGAGGCACTTAGATTTCCTGTCAGGAATAACTGATGGAGGACATTAACCTTAATAATGGCTAAGGTTGCCCGAAATCTCCCTGTGCTGCCAACCCATTTGACAATCTGTTAGAATTGTTGAGGCAGGGGAAGGTCAGACCACTGAAGACCTTTCCCTGAGGCATTAGTGTTTCTTGAGACCTTTGATGCATACTCTTCCATGTCCTGGATGGTATCCCTGCCAAATGCCCTAGTAGAGTTTGTGTCTAGGATGGCGTGGAGAGAGCTGGATGTAGTGGAGCCTATCCCTAGAATACCAGACAAAGGTTTTGGTTCCACTCAAGGACAGGGGACATTAGAGCAAGGGGCCTGTGGTCAATGCCATTATAGTAGCCACAGCCACCAGAAAGGAAAGGAGAGTACACCTATCCATCCTCTGAATAGAGAGTTTGGAGTAGTGGACAGACTAGAGCAGTGCATGTAACCTTGCATAATTTGCCCCCCCCCCCCCCCCCCAGTCTCTAGATCCAGTTCCAGATCTAATCTCACATTCATTGAGCCAGCCTATCCCCAAATCTCTCAAACTGACTGCTTGGTTCTTCCACTTCTAGTTGTTGTTGTTGTTGTGTCTTAGGTTAGGGGTCGCCACAGCGGAACTCCGGTCCGCTAAATGATTGGCAGTAGATTTTTACGTGTGATGGCCAGAAATTCCAAGCTGTTGTCCAGAGATATGCATATTACTTCCTGTTCTCAAATGTCTTCCACCACGAAAATGTATTGCAGTAAATAGAAAGCGTTTGGGCTATCTGTTAAGGCCTGGATCTCTCTCACCTCCTGTGAATGCAGTTTTGTAGTTCTTAGCTGGTCTTTTTCAGTCGGGACAAGCTACTTTACTAACAAAGTGCAGCTGGCAGCCATTTCTAATTTTCATGTTGATCAAAATCATTCTCTCTGTTTAATTTCTCCGAGTCTTTTGGGTTTCTAGTACCATGATGAGATTGGCCACCATTCCTAAGTGAAAATATAATTAAAGTTCATGAAATTAGTATTTTGTCTTTGATGTTAGCCAAAAGTGCTTTGCGCAGCATCCGCAGTGTGCCCAGAATTGACAACTCCTGTAATTCATATGAAGTTGCATATATCGGTAGCATATCTAAATACAACTGTAAATTCTTTTTTATTTATGCGACCCATTGCTGCTATTACAATTGGAACTGTATGGGTATCCTCCTGCAAGTCCTGGTATTTTATGACTTTGTGTCTCTGTGTCCATAGGACACTGTAATCACTGGGTATTGCAATTTCAATGATCAGTGTGACTTTTGTCTTCTTTTCGTGGTCTAATATATCTGGTTTTCTCACATCTATTTTCTGAACTGTTGGTAGTGGATGATCGTATGTGATCTAAACCTTATTCCCTGTAATGCTTTGTGGCTCATGTTTCCAGTGCTTCTCAGCTACTTCAGTTTTGTAATGTTTACACAATCTCCAATGAAACTGTCTTGTCACAGTATTATGCCTTTCAGTATATAGGCTGTCTTATACCCAGCAACAAGATGTGCAACCGTTTCCAGTTCTGTTTTACAGTACCTGTATTTGTCTGTTTCTCCCACATGTTCAATGGACTTTGTAAACCAATGTGTACGTAATACGGTATTGATGGGCCGCCAATATTAACCTTTCATCTTTTGGTTTAAATTCACCTCTCCATAACCATTCCTGCATCAGATCCTGATTGACATGAGGTTATTGCAGGAGTTTTCTGTACTTACTACTATATTTATGCCTTTTCCACATTTCTTGCCTTCTCATCTGGTCCTTCTCGTTATATTATTTCTTCTTCTTTGCCACATTTCTTAAAGAGAAATCTTGATGAGTGGATGGGAAATAGAAAATTCACCCCCAGGGATCACTCCAGTGGCTTTACTCGACAGAGGCACTGGGAACTAAGGTCTGGTGGCACGATGCCAGGGTAATCCTATGGGCTAGGCTTGCAAAGGCTCCAGGGCCATTAGCCTAGGTACACACCTTTGAACCTGTGAACATTTCACTTACTGCCTGATTTTTGTCCATTCCCACTGGACAGTGCTATGCTTCTGCTTAACTAAGCAGGGAAGTCATCTTAGACTTGTTTTCCTTATGTTTTAAAACTTTCACTGTGTTTGGATCTGGTGACATAAGCAGATATGTATGCAATCCTACGATTGCAGATCTATGCATTTAATCAATTTCAAGAAGGCCCATACCTTTTTCAGAATGAGGAATGTATAATCTTGCTATACACTGATTTTTATATATCATTTTATAGCAGTGAAGCATTTTTCTTATTTTCCTGTCCAGTTGATCAAGTACCTTTTGGGGCTAATCAATAACTCCAAAACTGTAAGAACAGGAAGAGCAAGTCGTTTATAGCCTGGACTTTGTTCCTACATGTCAGGGCTGTTTACAGTATTAATTTTAGTCTTCTGAAGTACTCCTTACTTTTCATTTGTTCATGTTTTATTGGCAGTCCATGAGTTCCCGGATATTTCTGTACTCCCTCCTGCTTACGTTCCTTTGCATCAGATTCATGTCCCAGACTGATATTGTCTTGGTACTGCAGCTTTCCTGCTTTAAATGTTGCATTTGCACATTTGTCAAGACCAAATGACATTCTTGCATCATCTGAGAACATTTTAACCAGTTGCAGTGGTGCCTTCAACTTCTTATCTGATAAACTGTGCAGTTTTAAGTCATCCACAAAAAGTAGATGAGGGTTTTTTTTACAGTTGGTTGTTTTCTGGGAACCAAAGGGTAGCCATGACCTAATCGTTTAAGTAGACAGCTTAATGGGTTAAGGCCAAGGCAAAAGAGTGGTGACAGTCACCCTGCAATATCTCCCTTTGAATTTTTATTCCTGGGATAATAATCTGTCCTTTATCATGGCTTAGCTGCAGAGTGGTTTGCCACTGTTTCATGGTTATTGTAAAGTAATTGATCAAGGTAGGGTGTATCTTATACATAGGATCATTAGGAGGTTACTAGGCTAATGGCCCTGGGCCCTTACAAGCCTAGCCAAGACTTTACCCCCAAAAAGAAACCTCAGTCATCTGTAAGCACTCCTTTATCCATGAATGTGATGCTGTCAAATGCTTTTTTTTATAATCTATCCTTGACATACTTAGATTCTTTCCAATTATCCATTATGGCTTTATTTAAAAACAAATGATCCTTTGTTCCTTATGACTTTCTTTGGTTAACCTTTTGTTCTATTGCCATGATTTAGTTTTCTTCTAATTGACTATAAGCTCTGTCGACATCAATTCCAGTATGTGGTTTTTACATCATCAGAAGGCAAGTTATTGGTCTATAGTTTTGGGGCTAGTTTGCAGGTTTGCTCTTGAGGAGGAGTATCATTTTTCCTGTTAACCAAGCTGGTGTCCATTTGGGATAGGGATTCTGTAGTAGTAATATAAACAGTTCTTTGGATAAATATTCATGTAAAGATGTTAATACTTTTAGCCAGATGTTTGGTACTACATCTGGGCCTGGGGATTTTCCATTTAGGAGCTTTTCTTACTTTTGTTTCAGTTTCTCTGGCCATTACTTCGTCCCATTTCATATGCTGTACATTTGAATGTCAGTCTTTCTTATACTACTTGTATCCATCCAGCATCTTTATGTTCCACAGGGTCTTCATAGATATTTCTCCTTTTTTTGGTGGTGGTTCTATTCCTTTTGCTTTGTTTCCTAATTCTCTATAAAACTTTTTGGTTTATCAATAAATTGCTTATTTTGTACTTTTCCTTTATATTTATCTGCATTTGTTAAGTTGTTCTGCCTATGCTGATATCTTTAGTTTATTATGTGCAGTAGTGTATGATGCATCCTGGTCTATTCTGATACTGCACATTGCTTCATGTGTATCTTTCTAAGTATGTTTGTTTATCTGTTCCCTGTTCTGTACTCTTCCAACAGTAATACTTCTTGTTTTAATTGCTTTATAGTTTTCTCTATTTGGTGCTTCTATGGTGGCATTTCATTTCCTCCTTTTCTTTCCCTTATTGCTCTGTTTTTGTGGTAAGACTTTAGCTGTTATTAATATAACTGCACAGTAATATATCCTATTTACTTCTGTTATATCCCACGAATTTCTGTTGTTAATTACTTTGTTCATCTGTTTTATCAGACTTCTAATGTTTTGAGTCTTATTTATTTCCTGTAATCTGTTTCTTTCATCAATCTTAATATGATTATTCATCTCTCTTAAATCAGGCAACTCTTCCCTTAGATCATTTTCTTCTGAACTGAGGGCGCATTCAATGTTAAGTTGTCCAATCTCGCCTTTGTTCTTGCTGGATGGGTTCGGAGCCGATCCTCTGCTCTGACTCAGCCACTTACTATAGCTCGAGAGCTCTTTATTGGCTCGAGGCTACCCCTTATCCCAGAATGTCCAGCATCAGCTACCCAGATCTCGTTTGCGGCTTCAGCTGCGAGGTTACGTCAATACTGGCTTAGGCTTAGTACAACTTGTTTCTCTGCTTAAAGTTCAATAATTTACTTGAAAAGTAGTATCTTTTTCACCGTTTTATAGTAGTTTGTATGTTTATTTAGTCCTACACCCCTTATCCGTCCTTTGCTGTGTTTTTTCTGCTGTGTTGGCTGTCGCCTCTTAGTCGCTAGGCCTTCTGTTTTTTTTTTTACCTGAACTCGTTTAAGTTAGAGAGTTCTTCCCTCCCTCCCCCCCTTAAGGACAGCCGTTTAAGTTAGAGGCTCTCCTTTTAAGGTTTTTATTAATATAATTTTTATTTTTGTAGTGTCTGTTTGTGTGTTACTTCCTTACTTTTTTCTTACAATGTCCAAGGAAGTTAAAACCTCAGGGTTCAAAAAGTGCGACTCATGCTGTCAGAAGATGTCTCTGACAGATGGGCACACATGTTGTGTTTACTGCTTGGGGGCTCTGCACCTGCAGGACTCTTGTTTTATTTGTCATGCCTTTAGTCCAAGGGTTCTGCAGGAGCGGAAAAACAAGCTTATCCTCCATGGATTATTAAAACAGGATTCTCCGGCTAAAACATCTCAGCCAGTGAAACTTTCGAAACCAGTCAAGCAGTCGGCTCCATGTTCGGAACCGACCGGTGAGCTTGACAAACCAAGTGTGTCGGTGCCCTCTGGCACTGACAAGACTACTCCTCTGTCGGCTGCAGCTATTACTTTGGAGCCGTCTCGGAACCACAAACGAGCTAGGTCTCCCCTTCATTGGGGCCGATTCGCTCAGTGCCACAATCACCTTTACTTCAAAGCAAGACCAGTCATCGCTCATCTTCCCACTCCTCTTGATCCTCGAGGTTATCAGATCAGGATGTGGAGAGAGTGGTCAGTAGTTTGCTGAAGTCACAGGCCCTTGCTAAAATGCTTTCGAGCCTGCCTCAACAGGCTTCGGCTCCATCCGCTTCAATTTAGATTCCTCCTCCGACTATGCTTAGCTTGGAGCCGGAGTCCATGGATGCTCCGATTAGTGGTTCCTTCGGCTCCAATGACATCCTCTTCATCTCCGACATTGGCTCCAATTAAAACCACTGGTATGTTGATGCTGTAAAAAATGCTGGTAGTCCACAAGGTAAAGCAAACAAGTTTATTGCAAGACAAAAGAAAGCTGGTAAGCGCTTTCGTCCTTAACAAAAGAACTTCATCAGACAAATTAAAATCAAACACAGAACACTTTTTAAAGACTCCCTTTGTGCATCACATGATAATAGCCACTCCCCCATGGGAGTTTTTAAAAAGTGTTCTGTGTTTGATTTTAATTTGTCTGATGAAGTTCTTTTGTTAAGGACGAAAGCGCTTACCATCTTTATTTTGTCTTACAATAAACTTGTTTGCTTTACCTTCTGGACTACCAGCATTTTTTACAGCATCAACATGCCAGTGGTTTTATTGTGGAGTTTTTGGTTCACACACTTCTGCAGTTTGGTCAGTAGTTTCTTTCTGTCTTTTGGTGCTTAATGGTTGGCTCGGATTACCTCAGATGTTCTTCATCTCACATTGCTGCAGTCCTAACACTTGGGGTAGTCCGCTGTCCCAGTCGGCTCAAATACCAAAGTATAAGGCAGACGTCGGTCAAGGCGCATTAGTCTGACGTCAGGGTACAAATGCGCATGACCGACGTCATATCCTCAGTCTTTTTTGCTGCATGGTCCGATGCAGAAGCAGTATTGCGAGTGCAGGTTGGCGTTCTGAAATTTTCTGAAGTCGGAGTTTCAGACCGAATCAAGTTGGCTAAGTACCCCGTTGGGGAATATTTTGTTTTTTTCTTGCCTCAGTATTTAACCGGATGTCAGAAAAAGTGAATAACTGTATTTCTTGTGGGAAACAGATACCTCATAGGGATTACCATACCTTGTGTATACCTTGCTTAGGGCCTGAGCACGACGTTGTTGGATGTCGCTCTTGTGCTAGATTTAACAAACGCACTATAAAGAGAAGATTAGACTGTGCCAGGTTAGTTTTGGGAAGCGTTGTAATTATAAAATGCCGCCGGATGCGCCGACGCCCGCTTCGGCTAAAAAGCGCAAGGACAAAGCAGCAAAGCCTAGGTTGGAAGAACCGCCTGTCCCGGACGCCGGTTCTTTAGAGGGCTCGTGGAGCCGGAGGTTCTGCCAGAAGTTTCTTTGGAGTCTCAGGGAGAGACTTTACTGTTACAAGATGTGTCCTCTCAGGAGGTAGGCCAGGCTGAAGGGGCTTCTCAGGTAGCTGTTCTCCCTCCCTTCCTAAGGTGGTTAGGCCCTCCCTTCTGTTTCCAAGGCTTCTTCGAGAGGCAGGCCAGGTTTAACTTCAGTGGGTGTCTCTCCTAGTTCTTCAGGGTCTCTGCCTAAGAAACATATGCTTAAAATGGCAGAAGATTTGATTACTATGATTAGAGGTTCTATGCCCCTCCTGATAAGAGGCCTAGGGTGGAACCTGAGCTTGAGAGTTTTGAGCAGTGTTCGAGGCTTCTGAGTCTTCGGCTGAAGACTTACAGGAGTATCCTCCTTATTCTGATTCTGATGTAGATGATTCTACTCCTTCGGCTTCTCCTCCTGAGGATTTTTCTATTTCAGCGACTCTTCATTCCATGAGGGAGCATTTTAAATGGGAAGGTCAAGATTTCTCTGATTCCAGGAAAAGGCTTAGGGAATTTTTGTTTCTACCCCAGCATAGGCCTTTAGCTATACCTCCTGTTCTGGATGTGGTGGAAGATGTTTTTGCAGAGGCTTCCTGAACCCTGATTCTTTGCCTCCTGCTCCAGTTAAACCGGATAGGTATTATAGGGTGCCTGAAGCTCATAAGTATCTTTTAAGAGTCCTAGGGCAGACCCAGAAACTGTTTCTCAGGGGCCTAAAGGTGTTAAGGCTTCTGTTGTTAAAAATCCTGTTCCTCCTGATAAAGAGGCAAGGGCTTTGGATAGATGGGGAAAGAAGGTGTATACTTCTTCCACTTTAGCCATGAGGGCTTTGAATTGCCAGTTCCACATGTTAAAATACCAAAATTATCTCCTTTCACAATTGAAGTCTAAGGTGGATGCTCTGGCGGAAGGTATTGAGTGTAAAGAGTTGCAGGATTTAGTTCATGTTTCTGAACAGGTGGGTAAGCATTCTTTGCAATGTGGTTTTGATGCTGTACAGGCCTCTTCGAGGGTGGCTGCCACTGGTTCTGTTCTTCGCAGGCACGCCTGGCTGAGGGATCAGAATTTAGCTGAGCATGTTAAGACAAGGATTTTAGATGCTCCTACAATCTGATGTGTTGTTTGGTTCGCCTGTGGAAGCAGTTTTAAAGAAAATGGAGGACAAGGCTAAGTCTATGCAGACTGTTAAAGATTTTTGCAGGTTCAGCCTCCAAGTTTAGTAGAAATTGGCCTACTAAGGGGTGGACATATCCTTCTTATGATTCCCAGTCTAGGGGTAGGTCTAGACGTGGTAGGGGCAGAGCTCAAGGTTCTTTTAGGCCTAGAACAGGGAGTTCACCTGCTCAGTCTTCTGGTGAGGGCAGGGGTCAGTCCTTTCAGTAAACAGACCCAATGACCTGCCTTTTCAGCTGCCAGAGCCTTCTCGTCTGGCAGCACCTTTGGGAGGAAGGCTGGCACTTTTCAAAGAAAATTGGAGTTTAATTACCCAAGACAGATGGGTATTGGATATCATTCACCACGGTTACAGGTTTTATTTCCATACCTTGCCTCCTTTCAAAGGCATGCCAGACATTCCTCCTCTACAAAGAAAAGAGGCTCACAAGCAAATTTCTCTGTTACTCCAAATAGGGGCCATTCAACCGGTTCCTGTGCCAGAAAGGGGCCTAGGATTTTATTCTCGCCTGTTCCTAGTACCAAAAAAGGGGAACACGTGGAGACCAATTTTGGATTTATCTATCCTCAACACTTATCTGGACATTCCCAAGTTCAAAATGTTGACGTTACAACAGCTTTTGCCTCTGCTGGGAAAAGATCACTGGATGGTAACTTTAGATCTCAAGGAGGCTTACCTTCATGTGCCTATCAGACTAAGTTGCAGGAAGTATCTGCGTTTTCGAGCTGGGAATTCCCATTATCAGTTCTCTGCATTGCCCTTTGGCTTATCTACTGTGCCCAGAGTATTCACAAAGGTTCTGGCTCCAGTGATAGCTTACTTCAGGCTAAAAGGAATACAAATCTATCCTTACTTGGACGACTGCCTGATTCTGGCTCAAGAAAAGGAAGACCTTTTTCAGCATTTGGAATATGTGATAGCAGTGCTAAGATGCCTGGGGTATTCTGTGAACGAAATAAAGTCCAGTCTAGTACCCTCTCAAGACATGTGCTTTCTGGGTGTGAGACTGAATACAGCAACCCAGATGGCCTTTTAATCCCGGACAAACAAAAGAATCTTTCCCTTTACTTCCATCAACTATCTCTTCAGTCCGGGCTGACTGCAAGGACAGTCCTTCAAGCCTTAGGGTTCATGGCATCTTGTATTCTGGTGATTCCCAATGCCAAACTGCATATGAGGAAGCTGCAATGGTATCTCAAAAATGTATGGACACAGCACTGCCAGGATTTGGACACTGTCATTCAAATAATACCTTGCATTCAAAAGGAATTTTTGTGGTGGGCTCAGGAATGTCACCTAAACAAGGGACTCTCTGTGACCCGGCCATAGGCGAGTCAGATTCTAACGACAGATGCCTCAGACATAGCTTGGGGAGCTCATCTGAATGGAAAGTGGATACAAGACAAGTGGCCTGCCAGACTACAGCATCTACATATCAACATGAAGGAGATGTTAGCAGTCCAGTTTGCATTAATGGCTTTCAAGGAGTTACTTCTTCCAGGGCAGGTGTTGATTCTAACAGACAACACAACTGTCATGTGGTACATCAACAAACAAGGGGGAACACATTCTTATCCTCTATGCAGGCAAGCAATGATTTTGTGGGAGACTGCGCTCAGCTTGCAACTAAATCTTCAGGCAAGGTTTCTGCCGGGAGCACAGAACTCCTTAGCAGATGTGTTAAGCAGGCAAATCATGGATCCCCACGAGTGGAAACTGGATCTTCATGTATTTCAGAAATTGACAGTGTCATGGGGAACTCCAGACATAGATCTGTTCGCTTCTCCACTGAACCACCAGCTGCCAAACTTTTGCACGAAAAGGTTTCATCACACAGCTTGGAAAGTGGATGCTCTTTCTTTCAGTTGGAAAAATCTTCATGTGTATGCCTTTCCACCTCTGCCTCTCCTCCCAAAGGTACTCCTAAAGGTCAGACAAGACAAGCCAAGGATGATTTTAATAGCTCCAGATTGGCCTCGGCAGCACTGGTACCCATTACTGAGGAGTCTGGTAAGGAAGCCTCCATGGCCTTTACCTTTGATTCCACACCTATTGTCTCAGAGGGACGGTCATCTACTCAATGTCAAGCTTCACTCTCTTCATCTAACAGCCTGGCATATTCTGTTTTGAACCGCAGCAGGTCTCAACTTCCTCAACAAGTTTGGAATGTGATTATGGAAGCCAGAAGACCTAGTACAAGGAAAGTGTACGCAGAAAAATGGAAGAGATTTTTATTTTGGAGTGCAGCAAAGGATTTGGAGGTTTCTGAGCCTAATTTGAGTGTGGCTCTTCAATATCTTACTGAGTTATTGGACAAAGGTTTGTCTTTCTCTTCCATTAAGATTCATGCTGCAGCAATTTCAGCTCACTATGATTGTGACCCACCATTGTTTTCTCATCCTTTGTTCAAGCAATTTCTTAGAGGGGCAAAGAATATAAGACCCCCACGAGAGCTCCTACTCCTGCTTGGGACCTCAATTTTGTGTTGGAGAAACTTACTCTACAACCTTTTGAGCCTGCGGCTACTGCTGAATTGAAATACTTGTCATGGAAGACTGCTTTTTTGTTGGCCATTACTTCTGCAAGAAGGGTTTCTGAATTGCAGGCCCTTATGGCGGTTGAGCCTTTTTTTGATTTTCCATAAGGATAGGGTATCATTACGTACTAATCCTTCCTTTATGCCTAAGGTGGTCTCTAGTGTGGCTTTAAACCAAACTATTCATTTGCCTACTTTTTATGCAGTTCCCCAAAATAAGGGGGAAAAGATTTTGCACACTTTAGATGTACACAGGCAGTTGCGTTATTATTTAAGCAGGACTAAGGATTTTAGGCAGTCTCAGCAGTTGTTTGTTTCTTTTGCTTTGAGTTCTCAGGGCAAGCCTGTGTCAAAACAAACTATTTCTAAGTGGATTGGGTTTTGCATTGCATTTTGTTATTCCCATCATGGCAAGGAGATTCCAGCTGGGATTAGGCCTCATTCCACTAGGGCTACTGCCACTTCAACAGCATTTCTAAGGGGGGTGGCAACTAAGGATATTTTGGAGGCAGCTACTTGGAGTTCAGTGCATACTTTCTCTAAGCATTACCACCTTCCTCTCTACTCTAAATCTAGGGCTGGTTTTGCCACGGCTATTTTGCAGGGCATGTTGACAGCTCCTGCTTCTTTATGATTTGCCAGCCTCCCTTACCTCTGCTTTGGGATTCTACCCAAGTGTTAGGACTGCAGCAATGTGAGATGAAGAACATAGTACAGTTTTGTACCTACCATAAATGTAGATGTTCGAAGATCCACATTGCTGCAGTCCAATTTACCCTCCCTCCTTCCCCTCTGTGTTTAGGGGTGGTTGTGTGGGTGGGGTTGTACTTTTGTAAATTTGTATATATTGTACATATATTTGGTACAGGAGTGTTTGGTGTTTTTTGGTTTTGGCCTTATCTTTTTGGGGTCTTCTGACATCTGGGGCAAGAAAAGACTGAGGATATGACGTCGGTCATGCGCATTTGTACCCTGACGTCCTGACGTCAGACTAATGCGCCTTGACCGACGTCTGCCTTATACTTTGGTATTCGGGCCGACTGGGACAGCGGACTACCCCAAGTGTTAGGACTGCAGCAATGTGGATCTTCGAACATCTACATTTATGGTAGGTACAAAACTGTACTTTCTTCCTCCCATTGAGATATCTGGGCGCCGAAGCTCTTGTCGGCTCTGAGGGGGGAAGTGGCATCGGACCCTTGTCTGACCCCGCTCTCCCTCTCGGAGCATCAGCTCAGTTGAGCTCCGCTCCCACATCGGCCTTGGAGCCGTCGCCGTCAGCGCAGAGTGGGATTCCTGTCTCTTCAGAGCTGGAGCCCTCCTTGTGTCAAGACTGTGATGCCTTCGAGGTCATGCAGAGAGTGCTGTCCCCACAGATGGCCCCACTATCGGTTCCATTGGCTCCATCCCCCTCGGTGCATGTGACAAAATCTGCTTTTCCTCCAGCCTCAAAGCGTAGAGAACCTATGCCCCAGGGCACCCCATTGGGTGAACTCTCTTCTCCCGAAACCTTCCCAGAGCATTCTGAGCAGGCTCCCCAGAAGAAAAAGTGCAAGAGGAAGCACCTAGGCTCCCCTGAGTCTGTCACCTCAGATACAGACCTGGATGAATCGGAGGGGTCCTCAAGGTCCCCCTCTGAAGAGGTTTCCTTTTCAGACATCCTTGAAATTCTCAGGCAGAGGAGTAGCTGGACTTCCCTAGCCCCCTCCGAGGACGAGTCTGTATACTGGACGCATTTGGTTCCTGACCTTCCACCTCCTGGGTGTCTCTGCCTTTTGATCCACTCATGTCTGTAGTGTCTCGAAAGGCTTGGACAGCTCCAGATTCCATGGAACCTGTCCCGAGGAGACCCAATAAATTCATCACAGCTCCCCAAGACAAACAATTCTTGACTAAAGGTGTCCCAGTGATGCCATGGTGGTAGCAGCAACCACAGAGAGAGTGTTAGCTGAAACCTCCTCATCTGTCCATCCACTGAATAAAGACTCTCGTACGATGGACAGGTATGGGAAGCAAATGTTTTCATCAGCGACCTTCTCCCTTAGGTCCCTGAACTATCTTTCCCATTTTACTAGGCTTCAGAGGGATCTCCTAAAAGAGCTTGGAGATAGCTTACAAGATCCCACAGCTGAGGGAGCTTCAGCTAGGTTAGCCAACCAGCTGGCGACTCTTAATTCAATAGTCAGCTCCTCCATGAGGCTTTTTCATATGCAGCTGATGGAGTGAGTAGAGCTGCAGGAACAGGAGTGGCTCTTAGGAGACATTCTTGGCTGCGGCTGTGCCAGTTTGCGGAACCTTTCAGAGCGTCCTTCACCAATACCCCCTTTGATGGCTTCTCTCTCTTTGGGCCTCAGGTGAAAGACATGCTTACCAGGTGCTAGCAGGAAGGCAAGACTCCTACTAGACCATACCCAAAGGGTCAGAAGGGTGGTTTCGAAAATCCCAGGGAACCTTGCCTGATGCACATGGTGAATTTTACCCCAGGGGCAGAGGGGGAAATAATAACAATGGCAGACACTGCCCTCGTGGCAGAGGGGGTCCGCAAAATCAGGGTGACAGAGATGCGTTCTCTTCCAAACCCTGTCAACATCCCTGAAGGGATGCCCGACTGCTCAACTCTGGAGGCAGTCGAGGGAAGGCTTTCATTGTATCCAATTGCCTGACAAAATATTACAAAAGACAAATGGGTACTAGCCATTATATCTGGAGGTTACAAGATTCCCTTTCATCAACCCCCTTTTGTTTCAAAAAAATCCATAACAGATGTTCCACCCAATCTAAGGGATCAGGCATTCACAGAAGTTTCAAGACTGCTAGAAAAAAGAGCCATCCAGGAAGTTCCCGCAGACCAAGTAGGATCTGAAACTTACTCAAAATTCTTTTTAGTGCCCAAAAAGACAGGGGACTGGAGACCAATTCTGGATCTCAGCATGTTAAACAAATCTGTACAAAAAGAAATGGTAACACTGCAGTCCATTCTCCCCTTTCTGGGTCAGTTGGATGTGCTCCATAGATCTTCAGGACCCGTACTGTCATATAAAAATGGACAGATGGTCCAGGAGATTTCTACTCTTCAGCTAGGAGCCAGTCATTACCAATTCAGAGCTCTGCCCTTTGGTCTCACCACAGTCCCCAGGGTGTTCACCAAGTGCATGGGGAGTAGTCACGGCTCACCTGAGACGTTTAGGATTCCAGGTGTTTCCTTATCTGGACGACTGGCTCCTCACTGCTACCATCAGGCAACAACTTATAGAGGCAAAAGATTACACCATCACATCCTGTGCATAACTAGGCATCACAATAAACTTCGAAAAATCTGCCTTGTTGCCCTGTCAATCTGTTACATACATAGGAACAGAGCTAAACAGAAGTAAAATGATTGCAAAATTGCCTCAGGAAAGAGTTTCCATTATTCAAAACAGGTGTCACTTCTCCTGAGGAGCAAAAGAATTCAAGTCAAATATTTTCTTCAAGCTCTAGGGTCCATGGCAGCAGCCATTCTTCTAGTTCCCTTAGCACATTTTTACATGAGAATCCTTCAGTGGCTTCTTTCCACAGAATGGTCCTTCCAGGAATTACCCATGTCTCACATGATGCTAATTATGGAATCTTGCAAAAGACACCTTTCCTGGTGGATGATCTCCCCCACTAGTTACTCAGGGCAGACCTTTCTTGGAACCCCATCCGGTCGCCACAGTGACCACGGACGCTTCCCTCATAGGGTGGGGGGGGGGCATTATTTAGGGAAGACAGTCCAAGGCACTTGGCAACCTCACGAGTACCACTTGCACATCAATGTCCTGGAGATGAGAGCGGTGCTCCTAGCGTTGCAAGCTCTTCAAGACTCTCTCCCTGATGGGACTATTGCAATACAGGCGGACAACATGTCAGTGGTCTGGTACATCCACAAACAGGGCGGAACCAGGTCTTACCCCTTGTGCTGAGATGCCCACAGACTCTGGCAATGGGCGATTTCCTCCCAACGTTTTATGACAGCAACGTATATCCCTGGGAAATACAACGTAATAGCGGATAGGCTCAGCAGGGCTATCCTCATGCCTCACGAGTGGTCTCTGAAACAGGAAATTGTCAGGAAATTGTGGATCTAATTTTCCGCAAATGGGGCCAACCTTGCTGCAATCTCTTTGCCTCGCCCCTCAACAACAAATGCAGCAGCTACTTCTCCCTTGTTCCTCCTCCAGGTCAGACACCCAGGGATGCTGTAGTCCACAATTGGCCTCAGGGACTCCTTTATGCATTTCCTCCCTTTACCCTAATTCCAAAAGTCATTCAGAAAGCAAAATCATTGGGTTGCAAAATGATCCTCATTGCCCCCTATTGGTCTCAATAGATTTGGTTTCCGTTCCTTCACCCTCACCTTCTAGCCCATCCTTGGATTCTGGACCCAGTACCGGACCTCTTGATTCATCAATCAGGTGAGCTACACCAATCTCTCACAGCTTGGTTACTCCAGTTCCAATCCTAGCCAGGCTCCTCAGTATTTCCCCAGCAGTGCGTGATATTATTTCCTCCCATAAGACAAATACAAGGAAAGTCTATGCTAGCAAATGGAAAAGATTCTCTTACTGGGCAGAATCCGGGAATTTAGATCCTTTTACAGCTCCTGTACACAAGATTTTGGACTTTTTAGCAGAACTGTTTCATTCTGGTGCAGCGGCTGCTACCATCAGAATACAACTAGCTGCCATTTAAAATTTTCATGTCAGAGTTTCTAACTCCAGCATAATGTCTCTCAAACTCTGTAAGGCCTTCATGAGAGGTACATCTCTTCTTAGACTCCCCAGTGAAAGAGCCCCTTCCACCTTGGGATCTCAATTTGGTTCTGGCCTCTTTGATACTGCCACCCTTTGAACCAGCAGCATCATGTTCCTTGAAATTTCTCTCTTGGAAAACTCTCTTCTTAGTTGCTATTACCTCTGCCAAACGTGTTTCAGAACTTCATGCACTATGTGTTCGCCCTCCATACCTAGTTTTTCACAAAGACAGAGTTTCTCTGAGAACCAACCCATCCTTTCTACCTCAAGTTTGTTCAGAACACAATTTGAATCAATCCATTGAATTTTCCTGTCTTTTTCCCTAATCATTCCAACAAGGCAGAATACAGATTATGCCAATTGGATGTGCATAGATAACTGCGTTCTATCTCCATAGAACTAAAGAGATGAGAAAATCAGATCAGTTGTTCCTTTCATTTGCTAACAACAAACAAGGCCTTCCAGTTTCTAAAGTAACATTGTCAAAATTGTTATCAGATACCATAGCCCATACCTAACATTTGCGACAAAAAGATCTTCCAGTAAAACCCAAAAGTCATTCAGCCAGGTCAGTAGCTACTTCGGTAGCGTTTCAATCTAGATTGCCCATAGATTCAATTTGTGCAGCAGCTACTTGGGCAGATCCTCATATATTTATTTCTCATTACAAAGTAGATGTGGTCTCCCAGGCCAGGGCTTCCTTTGGTTCCGCGGTTCTGAAGAGTCTGTTCCAATGAGCCACCCAGGATTGAGGTGCTAGGGACGCTGTCCCATATTTGTGCAGCAGCTACTTGGGCAGATCCTCATACATTCATTTCTCATTACAAAGTAGATGTGGTCTCCCAGGGCAGGGCTTCCTTTGGTTCCACGGTTCTGAAGAGTCTGTTCCAATGAGCCACCCAGGATTGAGGTGCTAGGGACGCTATCCCATCCAGCAAGAACGAAGGTGAGATTGGACAACTTAACATAAAGAAGTTATGTACCTACCATAACGTTCCATGTTAGTTGTCCTTCATCTCGCCTTCCTTCTTGCGTCCCTCCGTCCTTTCCCCTTCCTTGAGGATTGAGAGGAGTTTCTCAATGGTTTCACTGGCTAATTTGTTTTGTAATTAATTGCTTCCCAAGCAAACCATGTCAATTAACTGTATATCCAGGTTTATTAATGGATTATCTTCTATATTTATGTCTAGTGTGAGCTATCTCAAACGAGATCTGGGTAGCTGACGCTGGGCATTCTGGGATAAGGGGTAGCCTCGAGCCAGTAAAGAGCTCTCGAGCTATAGTAAATGGCAGAGCTGGAGCCGAGGATCGGCTCCGAACCCATCCAGCAAGAAGGAAGGTGAGAAAGTTCCAGAACATCTTGTGTCATATTCTCTTCAGCTGTATCCTGTGTTATCCCTTGTTCTTTCGTATGGGAATTCACTGGCCTATTACTGCATAGCATTGGCAGCTTCAAGAATTGTCACAGTTTTGTGTTCCTTCTCTTGTTGTACAACTGATATTTTGTACTGGTTTCTACTGAAGGCTCCAGAGCATCTACATGTGGCAAGTGATCATATGCTTCCCATTCCACCTGTTTCTCATTAATTTGGGAACTCCTTGTTCCATCATGCTGTGACGTTGCCTCAGTTGGATTTTCTGCATTAAATCCTTCACTTTACAGGTAATCCATAACTTCAGTTTCTGTTTCTTTAACTTCTCTAGTACTAATTATCTTTTCTGATTTCCCCTTTGTTTTTTTATTTATTATATTGTGAAATTTTCCATATCTGGATGCCTTTGCCTGTATTTCTCTTCAAATGTCTTTGGTGATGCTTTTTTGTATTGATTAGGTTTGCTTTCTCCTTTGCATAAATATTGCAGCATGTTAAGTCTCTCTTTCTTTCCCATGTCCATATTTGTTCTTCAGATGTCTTCTACTCCACCTGTTTCTTCTTAATTTGAGGACTCCCTGTTCCATCACGCTGTGATATGACCTGTGTTAGACTTTCTGTACTAAATCCTTCACTTCACAGATATTCTATAACGTCAACTTCTATTTGTTTAACTTCTACTTTATTCTGTTCTACATTTCCTCTTTGTGGTTTTATTTTTTATACTGTATCTGGATGCCTTGCCTGTATTTGTTTCCAAATATCCTTGGAGCTAATTTTTGTATTGATCCAATAAACCCACAGGTTGAGACAGATGGAAGAAGACAACATGGATCTAGCATTATGATAAGTACGTAACTTTTTTTTAATATAATTGGTGAGGTTTGGGTTTATCATACCACCTGTACTGTTATAATTTCTGTGTATAATTTTAAAATATCCTTTTAGAATATTTTCCTTACTAGTAAAATAATTCAGCAGTGTATAATGAAGGGGCATGTTTGTTTTATTGTTGTAATGCCTCCTTCTGTACTTTTGCCATAATTGTTTTATGATTTATGATAAATGTTCTTTTTTGTTTCTATTCTGTGATGCCCTCAACCATACAAGTCTTTGTGGAATGCCGTTTGACCTTTGATGTCATGTAAGGAATTCCAGTAAGGCTGTGAGTTCAGTGCAAGAAAGCATTTCTAAGGGCTAGGATGTTTTTTCTAGTGACAGTGGTGATATCCAAGTCGTTGGTTGAGTTCTGAGTCCTTACAAAGATGACACTTATTTGAATTCAGCAGGAAATTCAGATGACAGTGATGTTGATGAGGCTGTGTGGCCGCCTCCTTACCGTAGTGAAAGGTGTTTGGTAAATCACAAATACTATGAGTCCTGCTAAGATATATTGAATTCTTTAGCTAATTACTAAATTAAATATGTTCAACTGGTGAATACATTACATCCATTGTAAGGGAAAGTAGTCACTCTTGGTTCACAATGGTGCTCTGTGTTTTTTGTTAATATTTTGAGTGGTAGCAGTGTATGTATGGATAAAATGTTTTTATTGGCTATGTAGTGAATGGTATGGATCTGTTTAAAAATTAACTATGAATATGAAATTAGGAATGATCACTATAGGAGCACTGTAATGATCTTCACAGAAGCTGTGTCTCGCACATGCACGGATGTGCAATTGTGTACACATGCATTTTACACAGCATTGTTCTTGGACAAGTGAGTGAAATTTGCATAATTTAAATTCTTGTGTGTGTAATGTGAACTTTTTATTTTTAATTTTTGAAGAATATGTACGAAGCTTATTCATGAAACTATTTTAGGGGTGATAAAGAGAGGGTGGAATGGTTTTAGTGTTGAGAACAGGTCATGGGGCTTAGAGTGTGATGTGCCAGATCCCATTACATGTGATACCACAGTGCAGGTTACAGAAAGTGCTTTGACCTTTCCAATATCCAGTGGGATCTATGGGATTCATGAAGTATGCAGCAGTATTTTCTTAAAGTTCTGAATGCATAGGTGTGAAAACAAAGTTACAGACATTCTGCAATATTCTGGACAGTTGAAAGGTGTACACAGCAAAATTAACATTTTATCTTTGCATAGACAGCTGAAAACAATACATGAGTAACTATTCCCACAGAAGGAAAAGACAATGTTCTTGACATTTTTTAAAACGAACTGCAACAAGCACGAGGCTACTTGGCAGTACAATACCGATGCTACCTATTTCACTATTGCACAAACTTAATAGTGACTGCTGTAAAAACAGTGCTGTTGTTGTTGTGTCTTTTGGCTTTTCCCGGTTAGGGGTCGCCACAGCGGAACTCCGGTCCTCCAATGATTGGCAGCAGATTTTTACTTTCCGAGTTGCCAGCCCTGACGCACAACCTTCAATGAAGGTATGCCCATTCACGCATGTCTCCACACAGAAGATGCTCTAGCTGAGAATCGAACAGGACAGCGTCTTACTGTAAGGCGACAACGCTACCGCAGCAGCATCAAAACAGTGCTGTGTAAAGCAGTAAAACAGTCAGTACAGTTCTGATTAGACTGCAGAACTGAATGTTTATGCTTTTACATTGTTTTTATCCTATCACAGTTGAAGCCCATGAAAAAATAAGAGCAAGTCTTTGAAAAAGCCTGCCATGCTTCAGTATTTCCATTTCTACTCTAGCATTTTTTACCTAACGTGACATCATGCTGGAGGTGGGTAGAATAAAAGAAAAATAAGTTTCAGAATCCCAGCAGAAGTTCTGTCTTGACAATTTCAGCTAGGAAGTAAATAACTCTGCCAAAGAAAACACAATTAACAGTTACCACTACAGAAACAAAACTTTCGCTGTAACTGTATCATGATCCCAAAACCTTGTATAACACGAACTGGACGCAGACTAACAGCATAAACCTTTTATTATTGAAAAGTAAAAATCAATAAACTGGTTAAGCGCTTTCATCTACAGTATGTAGACTTCTTCAGAACACCAAATAAAGTTGTTAGCTGGGTTGTATACATGATTACAACCAATCCAAATGAAAAATCAGTTAAGCTAAAAATACTAATTTAAAGTGTACTTGCATATTAAAAACATGCTACATAGAGTGCTCCGATATTTAATGTATTAAAAACAAACGTAAAATACATATTTAATACCTAATATTTTAAAGACCTGTGTAGTAAATTGTGTATAAAATTAATGAAATAAATAAATAAATAAATAAATAAATAAATAAAACCAACCTTTCCACGGTTTATGTTTTGGCTTCAAGTACTGGCTTAATATAAATGTTGTCGTTAATACCAGGGTGTGCAGTTGCATTTAAAAGAATCTGCCATTTTATCTCTCTTTCCCCTAATTTGGTCTTAGTATTCCCTGCCCTGGGGTTAACCTTAACTTGTTCTAGTATAGCAAATTTAAATATATCACAATTCGGGCTTCCTTCAAGATGTCTAAATAGTGCGTTGTTAGTATATTTCTTCCTAATGCTATAATAATGGTCGTATATACGGTTCCTAAGGCACCTGTCAGTTTTCCCTATGTAATAACATGGGCATTTTACACATTTTGCCAGATATATCACATGTTGTGACCTACAATTACCCTTTTTAACCCTAACTAATGTGCTATTGGCATCGCCCAAAACAAGTGTACTTTCCTCCATTATAGCAAACCATTGGTTACATTGTCCACATTTTCTAGTTCTCCCTTGTTTATCTAAAGATTTGTCATCTAACTCCCCAGATTCAAACATACCTTTTAAGTTGTAACTAGTCTTGAAAGCAAAGCATGGTCGGTCCCCTATTTTACCTTGTACACCCCCATCACAACTTAAAATGTTCCAATTCCTTCCTATAATTTTCTGTACATCTTTCGTATGGGGACCATACTTTAAAATACACGCACTCCTGTAGTTGTTACTACAAGTATTTCTATTGGCCCCCCTCTGTTGAGCTCATAAGTACTTCCCTCTCCTGCCCTGTTCCAACTCCTAAAAGGGGTTTGTATTTTTTTCCCCATTCTTGCTTAACATAATTGCTAATGTCAACTATTAACTTGCTTGGGTAACCTCGTTTCCCAAACATGTCACCTATATTTTTAAACTCTTTAATCATCTCATAGTAATTAGAGGTCATACGTGCAGCCCAGATACATTGTCCCTTAAATATACTCCGTTTTTGACTCATTGAGTGGCAACTCGAGAATTCTGAGTACGAGTTGCTGAAAGTTTCTTTCCTATAAATCCTTGAGTTAAAATTATCTGTGGTAGTGTATATGTATGTATCCAAGTATGGCATGCCAGTTTTACTAACACTATGTGCGAATTTAAAGCATTCACTAACTGTATTTAAATCATGTATAAAAATTTCTATATCTTTCATAGTGCCATTCCGTAATATAAAAATATCATCCAAAAATCGAACGTAGTAACTAACGTCTGAATAATGCATTTTTAAAAATGTGTTCCTCTTCCCAGTCTAATAGTACAAGATTTGCGTATATGGGGGCACAAGCGGCCCCCATGGCAACTCCCCTTGTTTGCCTGTGGTATTCACCTTCAGAATAAATGTAATTATAATTTAAGACGATATCCATAAATTCAAGTATGAGTGCCACTCTATCCCATGGGAACTGTGTATGCTTCTGTATACTGTTACCAAATCTAATCATACCCTCATCTTTGGGTATGCTTGAAAAAAGGTCAATCACATCTATAGTTAGAAAAATTACGTTCTCATTCCATAATTCAGATATAAGCCGACTGAAAAAATCCCACGAGTCAATAACAATGTGAGGGACTTTACTATATATAGATTTCAACCACCTGTCAATAACAGTACCATAAGGGAAAGTTTTTGATTTACTCCCAGAGATTATGGGTCGAAATGGGGGATCTTTAAAATTTTTGTGCACCTTGGGAATACCCACTATGGTTGCCATCACAGGAGATTCACTTCGTAAATAATTGTACATATTGATGTCTATTCTGTTATTTGATAAAAATTCCCCCAAAAATCAATACGGTGGTATCCTATGTTCACTTCATTAAGCAATTGTAATTCGTAATTCCCTGAGTTGTAAAGAATGTCCTGAATTTTGTTGATATAATCATTGCAATCGTACAACACAATACCACCACCCTTATCTGGTTTCATGATCCGTAAGTTATCACCACATACCTCTTTAAGTGCAAAATATTCTCCCTTATTTAAATTTAATTTAATTTTAGTTTTCCTGTAGCTTTTATGATATTTGTACAACTCATCTATAACTACTTTTTCATAAGCTGCTAATGTGCTTTTCATAGGGGGCATGTATGTACTTTTCTTCTTGAATTCATTATTCAGGGCTATACCCCTGTCTTCCTGAAAATGTAAACCCAAATTAAGTTTCCGTAAATATAACTTAAATTCCACTATACTGTCAACGATGTCAAATTTAGTGTTGGGGACAAATTTCATCCCTCGTGAAAATAATAAAATTGCTCTTTTTCAAACTTAAAATCAGTGTAGTTAAAGATGTTGAAATCACCATAACTAAACTTCACCTCATTGTGTTGGATAATCTCCTGTTTCAAATCACACTTTTTTAATAACTTGTGTTGTACTTTCCCGTTTGGTGATAGGTGCCCTCTCTTCATATGTATCTGGTTCGCATTCTCGTCCCTGGTTTCGCCCTGCCATCTCTGGTTTGTCCGTTCTAAAAAATAGCCATTCCTTGTATTCCTCCAATTCTTATTTCTATTGTATTTGTAATTTTCCCCGGAGTGGTTTGGAGCTGATTGGTTAGTCAAATGTCTTCCCCCTATACTATGTTGCTTATCCCACTTGTATGCCTGATTTTTTTCATATTGCTCCATGTCCCTTTTTAATTTGTGACATTTCCTATCAAACTGTTTTGTACTATTCTTATTTGCCCAGTCATATTGTTTATTATAAAAACTTTCCCATTCACTAAACAATAGGTCTTGCAAGATAATTTCATTTAATTTCTCAACTTCTAAAAAAAATTTACTAAGCTTTTCCTCATTGCACTTAAATTTGGTTTTATTTTTATGGAGTTCATTATTATCAAACATACGGTTACATTCCAAAATCTTGTCATCTTCCAAGTCAAGTCTTCAAGACTAGTTACAACTTAAAATGTATGTTTGAATCTGGTGCATTGGATAACAAAACTTTAGATAAACAAGGAGGAACTAGAAAATATAGACAATGTAACCAATGTTTTGCTATAATGGAGGAAAGTACACTTGTTTTGGGCGATGCCAATAGCACATTAGTTAGGGTTAAAAAAGGTAATTGTAGTTAACAACATGTGATATATCTGGCAAAATGTGTAAAATGCCCATGTTATTACGTAGGGAAAACTGACAGGTGCCTTAGAAACCATTATATGACCATTATTATAGCATTAGGAAGAAAGATACTAAGAACGCACTATTTAGACATCTTGAAGGAAGCCCGAATTGTGATGTATTTAAATTTGCTATACTAGAACAAGTTAAGGTTAACCCCAGGGGATGGAATACTAACACCAAATTAGGGGAAAGAGAGATAAAATGGCAGAATCTTTTAAACGCAACTGCACACCCTGGTATTAACGACAACATTTCTATTAAGCCAGTACTTGAAGCCAAAACATAAATTGTGAAAAGGTTTTATTTATTTATTAATTCATTGACACAATTTACTACATAGGTCTTTAAAAATATTAGGTATTAAATATGTATTTTACGATTGTTTTTAATATATTAAATAACAGACGACACTATGTAGCACGTTTTTAATATGCAAATGCACTTTAAATTAGTCTTTTTAGCTTAATTGATTTTTCATTTGGATTGGTTGTAATCATGTATATAACCCAGCTAATAACTTTATTTGGTGTTTTGAAGAATTCTACATACTGTAGATGAAAGCGCTTAACCAGTTTATTGATTTTTACTTTTTAATAATAAAAAGTTTATGCTATTAGTCTGCGTCCAGTTCGTGTTATACAAGGTTTTGGGATTGTGATACAGTTACAGCGAAAGTTTTGTTTTTGTGGCTTCTTATTGTTTTTTTTCACTGTATAGTTTAGTTAGTTTGTAGCTACCACTACAGAAAGTAGTGCTGCTTTTGTAGCACATGCAAAACAAAACCAGAACACCTAAAAACTTATGATAAATGAGAGCAAAGTCCGAGGGATTATATGTTACTAGATTAAATAGACTGCTATCCCTCGCCATCGTTTTTGCTGTTATGTAGTTTTTAGTTTTGTTCAAATTTAATTATTTTAGTGTGCATTTTTGAATGAGTGATTAAGACACTTTAGCAGGGGCTCTTTCAAATGTTCCTGCCATTCAATTAGAAAGTTGACAATAAGAAAATTTGAACGAGAATGTATTTTTTTGAAGATAAACATTCTGCTGACTATAACATTATCATTGTTGCCTAATTTTCACACTTCTGGCACTCGATACCAGCATTTAAGAAGGAAATAATTTGGGAACTCCTTGCAAATAATGGGAGTTTGAGAGGTAGTTTTGTGATTGAGCATCAGATTAGGCTTGCTTATCTATTTATTTGTATAATTTTGTTGGACTTGCAGTTTTCTGAAGTATCTTTAAATAAGTGGAGATTTTGTAATGGTGTTAATTAATGTTGTGATTGACTGATTTGTTGAGCTCTTTTGTATTACATTTCGTACTACATATTCTGGAGTAAAAAAATAGTTAAATACAAGAATAGGAGAGTTTACTTGTCTTCTTAAATAATTTCCTCATAATCAGTAAAATCACTACTTTGACTTCCTGAAAAGACTGCAGCACTATTGGGTTTTCCAGAGTTCTTGGTAACCAGTGTGCACAACTCCCATGCATGTGATAGTTTGGTGGAAAAAAACAGTCTGAAATGGCATTTACACAAACCTTACATTATACATTCCTCTAATACCTGTCAACATCTTACTGCAAGAAATCTGGACAAAGCCTGAGAAAATGGGGGGGGGGGGGGCAAAGGCCCAAAAATAGGGACACATTTTAAATATTGCTTTTATAAACTTAGAAAGTTGCTACAATAACAGGATTTGTATTACCATACATTTTCTGAAGATATGAAGTCTGAAACTCAAATGATTGTCATTATTTATTGACTTTAATCCTTAAATCATCCCAGCGATTTGTCAAAAAAAACACAATTTTTATGAGGAACAGACCAAAAATATGAGGCAAAAATCTGGACAATTCTATGAAAATCTGTACATTGAGAGGTATGATTCCTTTGTGAGGGGCAGCCCATCCTCATGCAGACGGGGGGGGGGGTTAATCTCTTTTCCTAATGTAATCAATCTGGGGATTGCTGCACGTACAGCCTTGTTCAAATGGTCTTTTCTTAACAACTTACACACTTATCCCCCATTTGGCTATCACACTTTCATCTATCTTAGCATAAATAACTAGTGAATAAAGATGCACTGCATTAGGGTATGTCCTTAAGTGCAAGTAGTACACAACCTTTTCCTGTATAAAATGTAGTAGCATGACACAATGTTTACAATAGTTTCAATGTGACAGAGATTGTTTTCAGTGTTTTTATTGGGTAGTATCATTATAACAGTGCCTACGTAAATGCAACATGTTTTTTTTTTCCACCGTTGTCTGTTAGAGTTCTACACAAAATGTTCAGCAGTTACATGTTCCATAGATTCACAGTTCTCCTTTGCTTGCATTCTCATAAATTGCTGTTTTAACCCTGAATTTTTCATTGATGAGTTAATATCTTAAATGTCATTCCTCATCCTTCAGGCTGTAAATCAATTGACTGCTTGCTTATCTTTCTTTCAGTGAATAGATGCTTTGCAAATATCCCAGGCTTTCATTAAATGTGGGCAACTGTTTCTTGACCACAGGAAGTGGTTCGATGTTTTCCCTTCTCCCTCATTTCATAGAGGTCTTCATAATTAGTCTTTCAGTGCAGTATGTTAACTGTTTCCATTCTCTCTGATTTTATAGAGACCATGTAGTCTTTTCAGTGCAGTGTCTTTGCCTCCCAGCCTGGGTCCTAATGCGAAGTGCTGAAGTTCTTCTCATTTGGCCCCAGTAGAGGTCCTCATGTTTTTGATGTAATCTGCATCAACCTTTTCTTCAGTAAAAAATAGTATCCATTTCTTACATCTTTTCCATTTTCTCTGTCCCACAGACATTTCTAGTAAAACTTGTTTCCATTTTGGCACCAAAAAACAATCTGTGTTTGTCCTTGGCCTTTTTCTCCCACATACCTTATTTACACATGGGCGTGCCTTCGTTGAAGGTTGAGCTGGCACCTCGGTGTTTCGTAAAAATCTACTGCCAATCATTAGCAGACTGGAGTTCCGCTGTGGCGACTCCTTACCGGGAAAAAGCCGAAAGACAAACAACAACAACCTTATTTACACAGGATGCGTTTTTCCATGATGATTAACACGAACACCTCCAGAAGTTGCCTGTACATCCTGAGCACTGCTTTTACAAAGAACAGAGTTTGTGGGCAATTCACATTCACAAGTAGATACCACACTTTCATTCTTTCTCTAGGGACCAGTGATATTGGAGCCGAGTTTTTTAAGTTGGCAAGTCTGTATTTTACATTCAACTTTAAGTTACAAAGGAAGTCAGACCATTGCAGCAATTCTTCCAGCTATATTTTTTGTTCTTTTTATCTTTCGTAATATACACATACAAACATTAATATTGCTAAAGTGATGCTGTTAAAGAACAAAACCACATAAATTAAAGATATGTTGTCAATATAAATTACTAAATTAATTTAGCCTTCATTCACGTTAATTGCTGATAAAAGTATTGATCCTTTATAGGTATTTCACTAGGCTTGTGGTTCTGGAGACCATTGATGAACCTGTCCTAATTGCCTCAAAGTCCTGCCTAGTTAAGTGACTTGAGGGGAATCAAACCTTGATTGCAGGAAGCAGCTTGTTTACAGCTTATAGTCTTAATCCTCTGTCCTAACTGCCAGATGTCAAATACTGAGACTTCTGTAAAATATTCAAAACAAAGATGGAATTATTTGGTTTCTGTAGATAGCAAGTAACACTACCAGCATATACTTAATTCTTACAACTGCATTTACTTTTCTAAAAAAAAAAAAATCCCACCTCTCCTAAGTTATGTTTAGCAGGTTAAGCCCAGTGTCTTGCAGTAGTGTAAATCTTAGCCTCCCACATCATTTTTGCCTTCCTCAAGCCTTATCTTTAAGCTGTTCTGTGTGACAGCTGTCATTTGAATTTCCGTAACTGTTGTGCTGTTAATCCTTTATTTTCTCTCATCTACTGGAATAACCTGTGCCAGCCCCTTGCATCCTTGATTCTTCCAACTGAGCGATTCCCTTGGCTTTCCATTATTGTTACCATATTATTTTGATCTGTATACGCTGCTGTATAACTCCTTTATTTTGATGCACACTGAAACCTCTGGTTTGATTTTTCAAATACACGTCACGTCTGCAGTCTCAGTACCAGTAAGATGTTTCTGCCCTTGACTGGCTTTGATCCATTTCCGTTTCGTGTTCCTTAAAGACTTGGACTTTCATGTACCATCATTTCTCCCTTCATCTATTTAGGAAGTGCTCCTTCCTCACTTAGGTAGGTGTTCATTTTGAAAACTGACTGCTGGTTATTTGTGGACAGTGAATGTGATATATGAGTGTGTAAGTAATAATGCTACCTGATGGAAGCTCATCTCCAGTGAACAATATATGCAGCCTTCATTTTTAGTGATACTGTTTGTAAGGAAGAATGCCCCCACCCCCATCCTCAGCCTAGTTCTAATGGTGGATTAAGGGGGCATGAGATTTATTTGCATGTGATACTACAGTCAGTGCAGGCTACAGAAAGTGCCCTGACCTTTCCAATTGCCAGATCGTACACACCCACCCCTCACTGGATGCCAGTTCAAGGCTTTTTGTTGGTGGGTGTTCTACAGGAGAATTCTCTCCCCTTCAGTTATAATAACTTCCATAGGTGATATAACATTTCCTTGTAAGAGAACTGTTAAATCAAGTCCATTAAGGTGCCTGTGTATTTTCTTTGCTGTGTCTTCACTAAATCTGTTGTAGAATTTTGCAGGTCCCCCCTTATAAAACTATGCATCTTGGTTGGTCTACAGTTATTTTTTTCCATTGTCTGAATCATTTCTAAAAGTGGAATTTTTTGTAGTTGTCACAAAGGACACAGTGTTCATACTGTCCTGTGTACCATTATCTAGTCACTTGCCTCCCCTTGATGATCATACTTTTCCCACTATGATTCAATTTTGGGTCTTTCCCTACTGGTAGCACCAGGTTGGTAATCCTTCAGAAACACTTGCTAAAACAAGATCCTTCCCCCATCTTTTGTGCTTTAACCAGTTTATTTGAACCCATTTTGGCCAGTTTCCTGGTCTGCTGCTGTAGTTCGCCTTTTACTGCCAGTTGCAGTGTTTTCCTTTACTTGGACAGGTGTCAGGCACTATCCAGCTTTATATTCTTAGTCTTTTGAGACCTTATATTAAACAATGACGGGCTGGCAACTCGGCACTGTAAAAAAATCCACTGCCAAACATTAGCGGTTCAGAGTTCCGCTAAGGCGACCCCTAACTGTGAAAAGCCGAAAGACATTAGTATTAAGCAGTCACTTATATACACTGTTAAATCCAGTAAGTACAGGTGTATGTAGTTAATCAAACTGATCATCACAGTCTGTAAACTCATTATGGTACCTAACAAAGGCATAATTTAATGTGAAAGGTAGATACTTTATCAGCAAAATGCAGCTCCCATTACTTGGGTAGAGAATGGAGTTCTTTGAAATTCGTTAACTGGGTTAGTCCAGCTGAGCTAAAAAAAAGCCCATTTTCAGTGGAGATCGGAGGAGAAAAGCTCCAGTATAGTGACATAATTATTTACAGAAAAGTAAAAATACTAAACAATATCATGATGGTAGAAATATACATATAAAAGTATATGAGACTGATGAAGATACAAAAGAAGCAAACTGAAATTGCCATGGTGCTAACAATAGTTACATTTAAATCCTCTGTTTATTTATTTTTTGTTTTATTTGGAAGGTGGGATAGAGATGGAGGAGGTATGAGAACAGGAGGATTGTAAAGAGAGGTTTAGTAGGGAAAAGAGACTGTAAGATGAGTTAAGTATAAGCAATAATTATGAGGGTTATAGTAGGCCTGATATGTGGAGTAGGGAGAAAAAACAAGGGATGGCAGTAAAATACAGTGCAGGAGTAGGTGAGATGTATGAATGGTGTAGTTGGAGGAGTATAAAGTGGTAGTAAGTTAAGTAGGGGCATGACAGTGGTAGGTAGTATGTTTTTAGCTGTTTGTATCCGGTACAAAATAATATCACCTGCAAATAAAGCCAACTTTTTGATTACCATATCAATTATATCCTTGAATTTCTGAGTCCCTTATTTTGTTTGCCAGTGGTTCTAAATATAATGCAATTAACAAAGGAGAAAGCCTACACCCCTCTCTGGTTCCTCTAATCAAACAGAACTTACCAGAGAGGAATACCCCACTTTAATTTTCGCCTCTGATCCCTCATATATCCTAATCAACCTTATTATTTCATCAGGGAATGCAAATGCTTCCATTGCCCTACTCATAAAATCCCAGCTTACTCTGACAAATGCTTTGTCTGCATCAAGACCCACCAACAACAGTGGTATTCTCTTACATTCAGCTTCCCTCTGGATAGTCATTGTTTTATTAATGTTGTTAAATGTTTGCTTCCCCTCCAGGAAACCACAATGATCCATATCTATCAATTTATGCATCACCTTTCCCATTCTTTTAGCCATTATAGACATAAACACTTTATAATCATGGTTTAGAGTCAAAATGGGCCTATATGAAGGTGGATCTGATGGGTCTTTACCATCTTTAGGTGTTACAGCCACCACAGCATTTGTCCAGTATGTTGGTACTTCCCCTCCTTTTAAAACTCTGTTAAACTACGCCTTCCAGATCACTATCATATTTTCCCTTCTAGCTTCCAAACCTCCACAGGAATACCATCTGTTCCTGAAGACTTTCCTGTAGATTGGTTATACATCACCATTTTTATCCCATCTCTATCCTGTTAGTAATTGAACCTTATCTACCTCTAACCTTGGCATATTTAATTCTGCCATAAACATTTCTATTTGTGTTTTTTTCTCGTTTTCTACATTTTTATATAATTTCCAAAATACTTCTAATACCTCTACAGGATCTCTGGTTATTTTCCTTGTTGGCTCCCCAAGCTTGACAACAACCCTTTCTACTTTCTGTTGCCCGAGTCATTGTGCTAAAAGCGGTTGCTTTTGAGTTACTGTCAGTTGCTTAACAGCAGTTTTCCTAAACTCCTGCATATTATCAAGGTAGTCCTTTGTTTTCTCTTTAGCACTCTGCAGTTGCACCTCATCTTGTTCTTTGTCATTCCGTCTACACTGCAATCCTTCAATCTTTGTTAGTCCTTCTAAATAATTCTTGTTACTTCTTTATCCTATTTTTAAATTCCATTTTCATTTTATCCCACTCACTAGCTATATTTTCAGAATAAATTTCTCTCTTTCCTGATAATTCTTGAATAATTTCCACTACTCATTCCTTTGTTTAACAGATAGGTGGGAAAGTGCCAGTGTCTCATTTTTATTCCATTATCCTGCATTTTTATTTGTCATTATTGGCATGTGATCTAAAATAGTTATTGGATACACATCAAAACTTTCAATTAAAGCCTAGCCTAGCCCAGATTTTGTACCTTGGGGAATAATATGTAAATTCTCTCCAAGCTCCTACTACTGAATTCACATCTTCCATACCAAATATTTTCATAAATTTCTTCAAAAATCTACCCTTTTTGTCATATTTTCCTTTCCAGGCCTTCATATACATCCTCACTGTTGCTAATTATATTCTAGCCCTTACCTATAAGTAATGTACCCTACTGAAAGCTGATTATTTCTCCCAGAATTTTATTAAACTCCACTGTAGCAGTTTTAGGTGGAGTATAAATATAATCCAGCTTAATCCTCTTCCCTTTCCAGTAGACTCTTACTACTACAAATCTACAATTATCTTTGTTCCTCTCCTACCACTACTGGAGATGATCTAGCAGTTATAAGTACTCCCCTTTTTCTTTGCCCCAAATATTCAGCTGAATAACCATCCTGAAATTCTTTCTTTATCAAATGCGCGTGTAGTTCTTTCCGAATGCATTTCCTTTGGCATTGCTATTTGCACTGTACATTTTTAATATAGTTCACTACTTTTTGTATATATATATATATATATATATATATATATATCTGTGAGACAATTTACATTTAAAGATAATATGAAAAGTGTTGTCATTTATTTTTCCCACCTTTTAAGTATAAAGCACTTAGCACTGTTGAACAGACAGCAGCATACCTCTGAACTTCTTTTGATTAAGAATTCTGGACAAATCCAAACACAATAGGAGGACAAAGGATCAAATCAAGAGCAGTTTTTTAAAATATTGCTCTAATTCACTTAAAGTTAACAGAGCAATACATTCTTTACCAACACACATTTTCTGAACAAGTGTATGAAACTCTGCCTGGCATTATCGACTGATTTCCAATTCTCAGTGATTTACCAGAAATCTAAAACTTTTACAAGGGACATGGCAAAATATGATGCAAAGCCAGGGACAGCAGACAGGCACTGACAACAGGCAAAACAAAGTGCTCCTCTGTAGAATTAACAACTTTAGAAGCTGTTGGACACTTTCTGTTTGTAAGTGTGGCAGAATGATGCTGATTTTAAAAGCTGTTTAATATTCTGTTGCTGTTCTTTGCTGTCCAGCACTGTCCACTGTTAGTCCTTAGTATGAGATCTGCTCTTAAGAGCAATTAGGGCCATTATAAAGCTTTTGTTAAGCACTCTTAAGTGCTTTAAGTTTCAGTATTGCCCTATGTAAACACATTACAAGTTTATTTTTCTTTATTTTGGAGCATAATTGTGGCACTCCATGCACTACAACTAAATTCCTAGTAATGTTTATTGTACTTGGCATACATGTATATGTATGGGTATGTATTATATATATTTGTTTTAGTGTATATACATATTAGTGTTATGGCATAAATTATGCCATCAGACTTGAGTCTTGAGCATGCCTTGCATGTGTCCTGTCCTTGTGAAGCAGCAGTGAAGAAAGGAAAATTAAATAACACATTGATTTTATTACTCCTGCAGTCACAGGTGTTGTTGGATCTCCTTTTGAGGGAAGACTGTGTCCCTGTTGTCTTCTCCAAACAAGTCCACAGTAGTTTAAACTTAAAATGGTAAAGGTGAATCCAAGTTTTGAGCATTTGCTAGATGGTAGGAGTGTTGCCATACTCCAGCTGGTTAAACAGCATCGTACAAATAGTTGTGTTTGCTAAATGAGAGACACATCCCCTTCCTGTATAAATGTATAGTGGTAAGTTTCTCACTATGACTAAACATTTGAACCCTTCTAAGAAGTTCTCTCCGGGCCAGTTTCAGAGCTCCATCTTCCAAATGCTTCATTCAGGCGTGTTGCTGCAGAGTTTACTCTTTCCCATGTGGGGGTCGTACTCATCCCGTAAATTTCATCCCTTTGTCGGGTTGAGCGAACTATGGTGACTCTGCCACATGTATACAGAGAAGAACGATGCAAGTCAGAGCAACAAGAGAGAATATGCTAAACATCGTTAGTATCCCTGCATCAGAATAAGCCAGTCCAGCCTTACATTCCACACCTTCTACTGTGCTTATTTCAGTTGTGTTTTGTGCCTTGCCATCAGGCTTACCATGTCAGCTTCTGCATTATAGCTCTGTTTAATTAATTGATCAATCAATCAATCAATCAATCAATAATTGATTGATTGATTAACCAGGGCAATGCTGTGATTGCATGGTCCAGTTTTAGGCATTGTTTACTTTAACAGAATACATTTAATGTGAAGAGGTTACTTAAAAGGTGACCTGCTAATATGAAGAGATTCATTTGTGTTTTACAGAGCTTGACTACTGACGTACCCTGTTAAGAAGGATGTTGAGTAGAAATAACTTTTTGTGCCAAGCCACCTTAGAACTAGGGTAGCTGGTAACAGTTCAGTACAGCCCCTTACTTGCAGGCATGCTACACTGTTTTTGCTTCTGTCTTTTCTTAAGTATGACTGAAAACAAAACTGTAAGAGTCAAATACACGGTATGGTTTCTGAGTAAGATGATGAATTCTACTTCAGCAAAAGTTCTCAGGCTATGAGAAAGTGTAATTTTCCTATGACTGTTGCAGAGTGTATATTTTAATTACATCAGACAGATTACCAGATCACACCATGGGTGTGAACTAAAAGCCTTAGATCTCCAACAGTAAAGGAGATGCCCATATTGGCCCAAGGGGAATTTGGTTAATAAGAGATGATTTAAGCATTAACGCCCAGCAAACAGTAAAGTATCTGAACAATGGAATCATGTTATTGAAGTACTTTATTAACTGTAGCGAATGCAGTAACTAATAGTCTAAACAGTGCAAACTACAGCGGAATTATTCTTTTTGCTGAAGATTGATTTTATTTACATTTGTTTATTGGGAATGTCCATCTTGGGGTGTTATTTTCAGTGGATTCCCTGATGTAGCCATTCCATTATTATAAAAATGAAAACAGCAAGTTACAGTAGACATCACTAGTTAAGTATTAAATAATACACGTGACTTAATCAACCCAATGTACATAGCATAGTTTTAAGTGTTGCAACATATGAAACTAAGGCATACTATTGTAAATATTACATGAAATAAATTTTCTAAAGAAAACTTTGATATATATCAACAAGTGAAGAGAACACATAGTTTAACTCTGTTGCTACAACTGACAGCTGCATAGAAAGGGAAGTTTGTTTAGCAAAGATTAATATGTGCGGGATGCTTTCTAAAGGAATGAATCACTCGTGGTGCCACAGTCGCATATCTATTTTTGGGATTAATGGTGGTTAATCAAATTCATATTTGATTTAATCACTAAACATTGAACCCAGATAGTTGAAAATGCATTTGATTGAGAGCACCTTATTTTTTTTTTTCTTTCTGGCTCCTGTAATGAACATGCCCAGTGGCTCCATTACCTGTACCCATTTGATCTATCTGTGGTGAGAGATGGGCACATTTGGGCTAGGTGAGAGTCCATTGATCTCTTTGTTCTTTGGCGTGTCTCATCAGCTCATTTCTATTCCCTGTGATGTGAGTTGGGTGATGGAGAACTGGCCAGCTTTCAGGTCTAATGGAGTTATCTACACTTCCTCTTGGAGGTCCCCCTTCCTGTAGTGCCTCCTTTGAGCTACACTTAAGTGTTGCATGCTGCAGGAAGTGCATGCTGCAGGAAGCATGCCTCCGCTTGCTGACTTTATCAGCTGGTGCATTTGCTCAGCAGGCCTTTGGTGTGCAGGTTTAACATCCAATTCTCTTGATAGGTGTCATCCAAGCAGTGACCCTGAACTACCTCCCTTCCTTCGTGGTAGGAGGTTAGGTAGTGGCCACACTCTTGCATCCTCCCTGCTTAGCTGTTCCAGCCTGGGCCATCAGTTGAACTCTGGCCATCTTGGTCATTGTCAGGGGCTTCATTCCTGTTACATTATAGAGCTGGGGATCTTAAAAAGTACTTTTGAAAGGGGGCTAGTCTCCACCTTCACTACCTTTGTGAGGGACTTCACCCCAACACCCCCATACTAAAGTAAACTAACTCCAGCGTTGCACAACTACATAGAAAAGATCCCATTGAGTCACTGCTGGTGCAGAAATAGAAGCCATATTAGGAGTGATTTATCTGTAGGTAACACTGATTGCCGTCTACACAGTCAGCTATATAAACATCTATATTCATTTCAACATATTTCTCTTTCTGTATTTCTGCACTGTGTTTCCACTGAGCCACATTTTGTGCAATAAAATTTCAGCTAAATGAGCACTTGGCTGTCCCAACCATTTTTTTCACTATTTTGTGATTCAACTAAATGTGCTTTCAGTCAGATGGAACCCCCAGTTTGTTACTGACGTGACGAGTATTGTTGATGTAGTGCTCATCACTGAACCAGACGTGATTATGTATTGCAGTAAGTGTTAATCGGACTTGATTGTGCAGTTAATTGTCTAGCGAAAATTCTAGGTCTGAAGCTTGAATCTGACAGCTGTAGTTATTTATGTACCATGTTTACACTTCAAGCTAGTTTTCAGCTGTAAAGCTTTACAGATTACTTTCGGCAATAAAGCTTTTTCTGTCTTCATTTACATTGTTTGCTGAAGACATTTATCTTATTACTCTCCCAATTAAATTCTAAATTCCTGCCTGCTACACCCAGATGCCTAACACAAAAGAACACATTTTTAGTCAAAGTTCACACACACATACACACACACACACACACACATATATATATATATATATATATATATATATATATGTGTGTGTGTGTGTGTGTTGATATAACACAGGCCAGAGGCTGTGTGTATATGTGTATATAAAATGTCTGATTTTTTTGATAAAAGAAAATTCACAAATGAAAGAGGTATAATTTCTCACAAACAAATTAAAATGCAAATGAATATTTGAAATAATTACACAGAAGAGTAATTCTTGAGTATAGCAGCATTTGTTGAGTGCTTAAACATGACTCCAGCACATTTATTTTATTTAACATTTATTTACCGGGAAAGTCCGACTTGGAAAGAAGCCAATTTTCAGCGGAGGCCTGGGGAGAAACACTCTGGACGCATGTCTTTGTAACATGGGAAGAAACCAGAGCACCCTGAGGAAATCCACACAAACGCAGGAAAGACATGCAGACTCCACACAGAAGGCACCCCGGCTGAGAATCGAACTGGAGAACCTCTAGCTCTGAGGCGATAATGCTATAGCTGCACCTCTGCGCCCTCCACCTTAACAATGTATGTCATCTGTTGTTTGTTGGGAGGGATGAAAGTTTCCCTTTCTGCTTGCTGTAGTGCTTACAGGACTCTTGCAGATTGCTAACAGGTACTTTCCCTCAACAACCTGTGCTGACTGCATTTGGTGCCTTGACTGCTTTCTTTGGAAACAGTTGCACAGGCAAACTTATGAGATTCATATTTTTTCTTTCTACAATTTAAAAACTGTCATGAGGGATGGAAACATTACAGTATCATCCCTTTGATGCGCAGTTACATTTTTCTGCTGCTAGATCTCTGATAATTCTGTTCAATGAGTGATGCTGAGATGCTATTCTATGTATAGATCACATGTGGTTGCAGTTGTCAAGCATAAGGACATGGATTTTTGATGGCAAATGAAGACATTTGGCCCACCTGATTTTCTCATTTCCCAATTTATTGGATTAGGTGCAGATGCTACCTTATCATCTTATTCATTTTCCTCTATCCTTGGTGTACAAACTTTTCACTGCCTCATACATTCTTGAATTCCTTTACTGCTCATGACCTTGGAGTTCCTTCATGAAGGTTTTGTAGCCGTGCTGTGTACTTTTGATGGAAAACTGTCACTGTCTCTCCCCTGCTCTTTTTGCCTTGTACCCTCAAATTCTGCCCGTTCACATGCATCAGTGTTTTTTAAAATGTTGTTACTTGGGTCTGTGTGGATCATACTGCTCAACCTCTTAGAACAAGACATCTGGATAAAGCCATAAATAATGGGGGACAAAGGTCCAAAAATAGAGACAATTTTTAAATATTGCTCTTACAAACTTAGAATGCTGATAAACTAACAGGTTTTGCATTAGCCTGAATTTTCTGAAGGGTATGAAGTCTGAAACTGAAATATCTGTCATTATTTTCTGACTTCAATATTTAATGATTTGCCAGAAACCCACAATTTTATGAAAAAATGGACCAAAAATGTAAATCAAAAATCTGGGCATTCTGAAAAAAATCTGTACAGCTGAGAGATATGGTGTAGATTATTTCAAATTACTTAAAAGATTATATGATGTTTCCCATCTGACATTATTATTGTTTATTGTACCAGGTAGTCTAAAGAGGCACAAATGGGTGACCCAGGTGCACTGTATGATTAAAGACTTAGAGTCACATAACAGGCAAATGGAGACTAAAAGACTTGAACCAAGAAGTACAGGATGAAGCCCACTAGCAGCCTTAGTTCTCTGCAGCAAACTGCCAGACAGGATTTCTTCAATGCTGTTTTGTCTCTTTGTGACATATCCTCCTGAAGTATAAGGATTCTGTTGTACTACGACATGCCACATCTTCCTTCTGCTGCCTTTCAAAATTATCTTAATCTGTTTTGGTATCTGTTTAGATTTTCATCCCCATTTCTTGACCACAGTTCCTCAAATTACACAGCTCCAGAGCTAAACACAATAGCTTATGCACACTAAATTATGAAATAATCCCAAAATAACACAAGTATTAAATAGGTAATGAAACCAGAAGTCCACGTGTTCGACAACCTTTTAATTAACAAAGGAGGCAAAGCAGTATTGACATTCCTATCAGTTTTTATGTAATACAGTCCAAAGTAAAGTAGAATGGAGTCCCCTGTAAATTATGAAATCTCGATAGGAGGCTTCACTAAGTTTCTTAAACCTCTGCCGTAAAGTACTCCTTTTCCTCCATTAGTTGATTTCAAAAAGACAAGTTTGGCCTCCTATTCATCCAGTCTGACAGACCCTGATGCCCAGTTTTTATGCTATCTCTAACTGGGGCTACTCAAACCTCTCCTCCCAATTAAGGCTCAAGCCATGCCTTTGTCCATTTCCTTCTAACATGTATGGCTTCTTCCTGTCACTGAGAACTACCCTCCGAGAGAAGTGTGAAAAATGGATTCCAGTATCCTCCCACCGATCCTTTTAACATTTTTTTCAATACCATTCCACAGTTAGAATGATACAGCTGCCCTTGGTTTGTAAATTTTATTACCATCCAGTGAATATGAAAATGGGTCATGATGGGACCTACTTGCTGATCCAGTATTACTAACTTTTCAAAGGCCTCTCTGAGTTGACTTTTCCACCCTGACAGATAAATTGCTTATCAGCATTCTTAAGGTTACTCAGAAGATGTCTTAGCTGTTCTACCACCAAAGTTTGTAAGCACAGTACGACTAACAGTAGCACAAAAAATTTACATCCTACACCCTTTCGTCTAACTCCAGCAAAAGGTTTCTACATCCCAAAATCAGCCTCTTCATTTGCTTAACTTGTCTTCCATATGTAATATGGACTGTCTAGTTTCAACAAAGGGGTCTATCCCATTCCCAAATACTTAATTCTTTAGAATCCCATATAATGGATAATTACTTTGCAGATTCCCGCAAGGGTATTCCCTGATAATTTCATCAAATCTTCTAAAAGAGCAAACAATTTCAGAAGGGTCTCTATTTGGTTGATAAGATAAAGCAAGAGATCATTTACACAAAATGGTTGCTTAAATTGCCTTACCACATCAACAGTAGCTTGATGTTTCAGAGTGGCATATAAGCTGGGCTGTCAGCTCCTCATACATGGCAAAAAGCGATGGGAAAAACTGTGCAGCTTTGCCTGGTGCTCCTAACTAATGCAAAGTATACAGATAAAAAGCTGTTTTTCACCTTTGTCGTAGATCCACCATAAATATTCTTTAAAAGCTCAACAAATTAATCCATAAGCCCATCTGTCTCAACACGTCAGACAAAAAAGGCATGCTAACTCTGTCAAATGATTTTTTTCAGCATCCAGCAATATGATAGGAATTCGTTATCTACTGCATGCTGAATCAACAACAAAGTTTTACAAACTTTGTCAGCAGTCTTCTGCTCTCTGTAAATCTATACTAGTCTGGATGTGTCATTGTGGTTAAAAGCCCCAATTGGCCTTGCTGCCAGAATTGCCTTAAATGTTTATCATAGGAAGTTACTAGGCGATTGGCCCTGAGACTCTTACAAGCCTAACCAAGAATTAGCCCATGTTCCGACAAGTCAGCACCCGATGCCCCTATCCAGCAGGGACACAGGCGTGTATTTTGTGTTTTCCATCCAGTTATCCAGGTTACACTTAACAAGGGTTAATGAGGTACTCTGCTTTACTTGGAGAGGGAGTCTATTCCACAGAAGGAGGAGTCTCTGGGACACAGATCTGTCCCGCCAGCAAGTCCAGTTGATGTCACAGACCAGGTTGAGGTTGTGTGTGTGGGTTACTCAAGTGGGGCTTCATTGTAGATATGCAGCAGTCCCATGAAGGTGAGGTCTGAGATTGCTTTGTATGCCAGTCAGAGGTCACCTCTGAGGAGTCCGTATGAGACTGAGTAGAGGGGCAGGGCTTTCAGCCTATCTATGTAGGGTAGATGTTTGAGGCCCTGGATTTTCCTGGGAGGAATCTCTATGGTCTGTCCAGCTGCTGCATGTGCTTTGTGAGGCACATGCCAAAAGGGGCATTGTACTCCACAATGGGTCTTATAAGGAAAGAATACAGGGATGTTATGACTTCTTTGTCCCTGAATGAGATATCCTTCTTAATAAGGTGGGCCATGTAGAAATATTTCTGTACAACGGAGGCAATATGGTGGTCAAAAGTCAGTTTGCTATCATCCAGAGTGCCCAAGTCTCATGACTGATTGTGTGCTTAGTATCTTGTTGTTATTGTGATAATTTGTGGGGACGTCACTCTCTCCAAAGGGGATGATGAAGCATTTTTTGGCATTCAGTTTGAGGCCATGTTTCTGGCACCAGTCATTTGTTTGGGTGAGACCCTCGTGAAGGACGTCCCCATCACTAGGGAAATTGATGATAGCGCTCAGCTTGTAGTCATCTGCAAACTTGGTCAGCCATAGCACACTGGTTTTGGCCTGCACCTCAGAAAAGTATATCGCAAACAACAGAGGCCCCAAGACTGATCCCTGCGGTACACTGCTCGTTACGGGTCTACTGCTTGAGGTGGCTTCCCAGTTTTGACTAGGTGAGTTCCATCAGTGAACCAGTTTGCTACTTACCTGGTAACATGTGGATTGATGCCTAGTTGAGAGAGTTTATCTATTATACCCAAGTGGGGAATAGTGTTGAAGGCTTTGGCCAGGTCAAGGAAAGCGGTGTGCACCGTCTTCCCCTCATCCATGGCTTTGGTGACTGTCTCAAAAAAGTCAACCAAATTTAACAGGCATGAGCTCCCCTAGACGAAACCAAACTGTGTGGGGTCAAGTGTTTGGAGGTTGCCAATGTCCTTGTTAATGAAGTCCATGATGATCCGTTCCATGGTCTTGCAGAAAAGGCTAGTTAGGCTGATGGATCTATCATTTCCTGGATCGGAAGATACACCTCCTTTGTGCAAAGGGATGACAGTGGCTGTTCTCCACTTGGCTGGGATGAAGCCAGTACTTGGGCTTTGGTTGACTAGGTTGCCTAATGGTGCCACAAGTTCCTGTCTGAGTTTATGTGTAATGCAGCCTGGGATGTTATTGGGTCCCATGGAGGCTTTTTGTCTTCGAGAAGGCAGTGATGACTTTCTCCCTAGAGATAAGGGGAGGGGGTCAGGTGCTGGAGATGTCTTGATTTACTGATTGGGGGACAGAGGGGCAAAGATTTCGCTGAACTTGTATGCCAGAAGGTTAACTATATTTATGGTGTTTGTATATGTGGTGTCATTGACCATCAGTTCTAAGCAGATTTGAGTGCTTCCTGTGAGATTGCAGACATATGTGAAGAAGGCCTAATAATTGTCTTTAGTAGGTGTGGCCTGTTTGCTTTGGAGGATTTCATTAGTGCTATTATTTGATTGTTCAGGCTAAAGAGAGATTGCTTCCAGTTAGGCACTTGCTCCTTCTTGGTCCTGAACAACAATATTTTCCTTTGTATTATAGAGTTTATTTATTCCAGATGTCCACCAGACAGGTTTACACTTCCTTGAGGAGGAGGATTTTGTTCTTTTTGGTATTCTTGATTCCATGCAGCTATATAAATGGTCGTATAGTACTTTGGTGTAGGTTTGGACATTTGTGCCAGTTCCTACGGAGGGGGAGGGGGCTGTGAAGTTGTTTATACGTTCCCATAGGATGTTGTAATCAGCTTTGGAGACGTTTTTATGTTTGGCCGTAGAAAGGGGGGGGGGGTGTTGGAGGAGATGGTGACTTCGAAAGTGACTGCTTTGTAATTGGATCTTACCAGGGAGGATGACACTGTAAGGATGCTGCAGCGGTTACTCATGTTGGTTAATACCAAGTCCAAGATGATATCACCTCTTGTGTAGGGGTGTCGACCAGCTGATTCAAGGCATTTGAATTGATGAAATCAAGGAATCTCTGGCATTTGTTTTGGCATGAGTAGTTCCTCTAGTCTGTGGTGGATAGTTAGTTGCCCAGGATCAGGGTAAAGGGTTGAATCTTGATAGATTCGAAGAGGTCCAGATAGGTGGAGTGGGCATCTTGAGTCAAAGTTTATAATCAAAATTTAATGTTGATATGAGCCTGCAAGGAGGTAGGAAAGAGGGGTCCTTTTCTTCTTCATAGATAACTGCTATTACTTTCTCCTTACTTTGGGGACTTTTTCAGTTTAGGTATTGACAAAAAAGTGTAGAAATTTTTAGATAGTGATAAATATTTAACTCATAAACTCCTCCTGTAACCCAGTCCCACCTGCAGTCTGAGCTTTCAGCAGAGTTGCAAAGACCATCTCTATTTTCTGAGCAGTATAAGACTGAATATTGAATTTGTCTTTTTCTGCATCATGGCAAGTAATCTTAACCCTTACAGGATATTACTGACAGTGGTACCAAATCCTGCCAGTCTGTTTGGAGAATAAAGCTCCTGGTAGTAAGCTACACAATCATTCAGGTTCTGTGTGTTTCCCCAGCCTCACACTTCATAAGTGGGTTCACTAGAGCTGGGACATCCTGCGGCATCTCATCTGCGTTAATTGCAGTATTAAGGCCTTTTGTGAGGTTAGGGTATTCTCAGTCTATTTTATCCAACAGGCCACTTTTTTAAACTTTCTTCTTTAGTATATTGGCTTATTTCCATTTGGACCTCTCTTAGTAAGTCCTAACACTCTTCATTAATCTCAATATTCTGTCAATACAGATAACCTCTTCCTTCTATTTTTTCTTTTATCCCCCTTGAGACACCCAACCAGCCTGATGTTCATCGTGTTTCACTATTGCAGTCATCACTGCAGGGTTCTTCCTGCCGGCAGGCAGTCCTCAGTCGGCCAGAATCCCAAAGTCTGGGTCCGGCGTCGGCTGTTCAGTCATGCTCCCTGATGTCAGTGCGCCAGGAGTACAAAGCTGCCAGCCGACGCCATGTCCTCCAGTCTTTCTTGCCATGCGGTGAAAGCAATTCGCAAGTGCCGGTCGGCTGACTGCTGATATTTTTTCGTACTTCAGTCCAAAGACTTACTTCTTCTTCTCAAAGCTAAGTACCCCGTTGGGGAAACTTTTTGTTGCTCCAGTCCGATGTCAGAAAAAGTTAATTGCATTTCTTGTGGGAAGCAAATACCTCATAAGGATTTCCATTCTTACTGTATTCCTTGTTTAGGCCCTGACCACAACGTAGCTAGTTGTCAGTTTTGTGCTAGATTTAAGCAACATACGATTAAGCGGAGGTATGATTTTGCTTTTCACTACTTTGGTAGGCGATTTAATTATAAAATGTCGTCGGACACGCTTCCGACTACCGGAGTTCACAAACGACGCAAGGATAAGGACAGGCCTCCGAGATCCAAATCAGACGACGTTACACAACCAGAGCCAGCTTCAGGTTCGGCTGTCATCTGTGAGGCGCTTTCGCAGCCCCTGTCGTCGGCCATTTCAGAACCGATAGCCGAAATGGACTCCCACGAGGAGCCAACTAGGCCTTTAAGCACTCCAGCTGCAGGACCTTCAGACAATGCTCCTTTGGATGGGTCCAGAGCTGCTGTGCAGGTACCGGCTTCCGAGGGGGTTTTCAGGCCAACACAGCTTCTGATAAAGGCAAAACCAAGGACAAAGACAAAGACTCCTTCTAAATCTAAGACACCAGCCCAGGCCTCTTCTGATCTGGGACCCAAATCCCAGAAACAGTTACTTGCTAACCATGATTAGGGGTTCACATCCCCCTCCAGACAAAAGGCCAAGACAAGAGTTGGATTATGAATCTTCTGATCAGGCATCTATTCCTTCAGTGTCTTCCTCTGAACAGGAATATTCTTTCCCTCCTTATGAGGATTCTGATGCTGAGGAATCTATTCCATCAGCTTCTCCCCCTGAGGATTTTTCTTTTGGGGAAACTTTACATGACATGAGGGAACATTTTCACTGGGAGGGACAGGAGTACTCGGAATCTAAGAGAAGGCTCAGGGATTTCCTTCTTCTTCCCCAACATAGATCCCTGGCTATTCCTCCTATTTTGGATATTGTGGATGATGCCTTTTCTGAGGCTAATTTAACTCCATTCCCCCAGCCCCTGCTAAGCCCGACAGATATTACAGGGTCCCCGACTCCCACCAGTTCCTTTACAAAAATCCGACTGTTGATCCAGAAACCATTTCTCAGGGTCCTAAGGGGTTAAGGCTGCCTCTGCTAAAAATCCTATTCCGACAGATAAGGATTCCAGAGCTTTGGAGAGATGGGGCAAAAAAGTGTATACTTCTGCTACTTTATCGATTAGGGCTTTAAATTGCCAATTTCATATGCTAAAATATCAGCAATTTCTACTGCCTGTTATGAAACAAAAGTTAGGTACCATTTCTAATAAGGAATTACATGATTTGATGCATGCTACTGAACAAGTGGGGAAGCATGGTTTACACTGGTTTTGATGCCTTGGAGGCTTCTTGCAGGGCGGCTGCCTCTGGCACAGTCATTAGAAGACATGCTTGGTTAAAGGAACAAAACTTACTTGATCAAGTGAAAGCAAAGTTACTGGATGCTCCTGTTCAGCATAATGTTTTGTTTGGGCCTAAGTAATAAAGAAAATGGGGGATAAGGCAAAATCCATGCAAACGGTTAAGGATTTCTTACAAGTTCAACCCCCAAGATTTAGCAGAAATTGGCCAACAAAAAATTGGTCTTTTCCCAGCTCTGGCAGGTCTAAGAGGGGTAGATATAGGCGCACCAGAGGGAGGCCTCAAACACAGACCTCTTACAGACCTAGACAATGGAGTCCTTCCACCTCCAGGGGTGGAGAGGACAGACCTCAATCTTATAGAAAACAGGCTCAATGACTCCCCCTGCATGGCTCCAGGGACTTCTCTCTTGGGTGCCCCTCTAGGAGGAAAACTCTCTCTTTTTCAACAAAATTGGACTTACATAACCCAAGACAAGTGGGTTCTGGTAGTAGTTTCAAGAGGTTACAAATTCCACTTTCATACCTTGCCAAGACCAAACGGATGGCCAGACCTACTAAAACACCAATGGTCCAAGGCATTAAACCAGATGGGATCCCTCATGGCTATGAGGGCCATAGAACTGGTTCCACAATCAGAGACGGGGCAAGGCTTTTACTCAAGGCTCTTTCTAGTTCCCAGAAAGCAAAACTCATGGAGACCCATCCTGGATCTGTCAGTCTTAAATACTTTCCTGGAGATACCAAAGTTCAAAATGCTTACTCTGCAGCAGCTCCTGCCAATGTTGAGCAAAAATGCATGGATGGTGACATTGGATTTAAAGGAGGCTTACCTACACATCCCTATCAGACAGGAGTGCAGAAAATACC
The DNA here is from genome assembly GCF_019279795.1 of Protopterus annectens. NCBI lineage: Eukaryota > Metazoa > Chordata > Ceratodontiformes > Protopteridae > Protopterus > Protopterus annectens. The sequence goes on from NC_056739.1 coordinate 1,187,016,128, forward strand.
TCCGGTTCAAGGCCGGCTCGAAACATTACCAATTCTCTGTGCTGCCCTTTGGCTTGTCTACTGCGCCCAGGGTCTTCACCAAGTGCCTGGCACCAGCAGTAGCTTATTGCAGACTCAAGGGTATTCAAATTTACCCTTATCTGGATGACTGCCTTATTCAAGCAGACAGCAAGGAGGTTTTACTCAACACCTGGAATTTGTTCAAAATCTTCTCAAGTATCTGGGATTCACTGTGAACATAAAAAAGTCAAATTTGACCCCCACACAACAGATAACTTTTCTGGCTGCTCTTTTAAACACAACAACCCAGATAGCATTCCTGACATCCGAAAAACAACTACAGCTGGATTCCACTTTCAAAACCTTGGCTTCTATAACTCAGCTTACTGGAAGGAAATTCCTACAGGCTTTGGGTTACATGGCCTCCTGCATCCTTCTCATACCAAAATGCAAGACTACATATGAGAAAAATACAATGATACCTAAAAAGTGTATGGTCCCAGCATTGCCACAGTCTAGAGACACAGATTGCTGTCTTGCCTTGCCTACAAAAGGAATTCCATTGGTGGACCATGGCATGTCTTCACAACAAAGGGAAAAGCCTTCGGTCTACCTCCAGCCAGCTAAGTGTTAACCACGGACGCCTCGGATTACGCATGGGGAGCCCACTTGCAGGGAAAGGGTCTGCAAGGTTTTTGGACAGAAGATCAGAAGCACCTACATATCAATTTAAAAGAGATGTTAGCTGTTCAGAATGCCCTCTTGGCTTTCAGGGATCTTCTACAACCAGGACAACTACTGATATGAACAGACAACACCACAGTTATGTGGTACATAAACAAGCAGGGGGGCTCACATTCCTACCCCCTTTGCAGACTAGCCATGACTCTGGAACACAGCACTAGTTTGCAAAGTGGATTTACAAGCTCAGTTCCTGCCAGGGAAACAAAATACTTTGGCAGACAGCTTGAGCAGGAACCTGTCAGACCCACACGAGTGGATGCTAGACATCCACATATTCAAGGCGATTACAGAAGCCTGGGGCTGCCCAGACATAGATCTATTTGCATCCCCCCTCAACCACCAGTTACAGATTTTTTGCACAAGGACTTCTCACAAGTTAGCATGGAAAGTGGATGCACTATCATTCAGTTGGAAAAACCTCAAGGGGTATGCCTTTCCACCACTACCTCTTCTACCACGGGTGTTATTAAAGATCAAGCAGGACAAGCCCAAGATGATGATTCTACTGGCCCCAAATTGGCCTCGTCAATTCTGGTACTCAACACTGAAGAATATATCTCAGGAGCCACCTTGGATTTTGCCTCAGATTCCCAATCTTTTGTCCCAACACCAGGGCCAGGTTCTGCACTCTCATATCAAAACTCTCAGCCTGGCGAATTCAGGGTCTATGATTAATCCTTCCCTTCCCAAAAAGGTCATGGATGTTATCTTAGAAGCCAGACGGCCTAGCACTAGAAAATCATATGCAGGCAAATGGAAGAGATTTTGCACCTGGATGCATGCTCAGGATTCGGATCCTCTCATTCCTAATATCCCTCTGATATTGCTTTACCTAACAGACATATGCTACATAAGGCTTTATCCTTCTCCTCCATAAAAATTCATGCCTCCGCTATCTCTGCACATTACAATACAGACCCTCCAATCTTTTCGCATCCACGTCTGAAACGATATCTCTCGAGGAGCAAAGAATTTAAGGCCCCCTAGGACACCACCCATACCTGCCTGGGACCTCAACTATGTTCTGGAAAAACTCACCCTGCCTCCTTTTGAGCCTGCTGCCACAACTGATATTAAGTATTTGTCATGGAAGACAGCTATCCTTCTGGCTTTGACTTCAACCAGGAGAGTCTCGGAGTTACAAGCACTCATGGCTGTGGAATCTTACATTATTTTTCACCAAGATAGGGTGTCTTTAAGGACTAATCCTACTTTCATGCCTAAAGTGGTTTCCAAAGTAGCTTTAAATCAAACTATTCACCTGCCAACTTTTTTCACTAATCCACAAAATAAGGGGGAAAGGATCTTGCATTCCTTGGATGTACACAGACAACTTTGTTTCTACCTGGACAGAACCAAGGATATCAGGAAAACAGAGCAACTGTTTGTTTCTTATGCAACAAACTCCCAAGGCAAAGCCATCTCAAAACAGACAGTTTCTAAATGGATTGCGCATGGCATTAGATTTTGTTACTCTCATCATGGAAAGCAAATCCCAGGAAAAATTAGGACTCACTCTACCAGACCTGCTGCTACTTCAGCTGCCTTTCTCAGGGGAGTACCTACCAAAGATATTTTGGAAGCTGCAACTTGGAGTTCAGTGCATACTTTCACTAAGCACTATAATCTCCCTCTTTACTCTAAGTCTAGGGCAGGCTTTGCTTCTGCAGTCTTGCAGGGCCTTCTAGCTGCCCCTTCTTCTCTATAACCACCACCCCTTATCTCAGCTTTGGGATTCAACCCTACAGTGATGACTGCAACAGTGAAACACGATGAACATAGTACAGTTGTGTACACTTACCATAAATGTAGATGTTCGAGTGTCTTCACTGTTGTAGTCTGGGTTACCCTCCCTCCTGTCCCCTCTTATACTTTCACTAGTGTGCTTACCTACTTGACCTTTCTTCTGAGGTGTATTTGCTACAGGCTATGGGGTTTGTGGTATGTTATTTTTTTGGTTTTTACTACTGGCCTTCATTTTGAGGTACCTGACATCTGGGGGCAAGAAAAACTGGAGAACATGGCGTCGGCTGCCAGCTTTGTACTCCTGGCGCTCTGATGTCAGGGAGCATGACTGAACAGCCGACGCTGGACCCAGACTTTGGGATTCTGGCCGACCGAGGACTGCCTGCCGGCAGGAAGAACCCTGCAGTGATGACTGCAACAGTGAAGACTCTCGAACATCTACATTTATGGTAAGTGTACACAACTGTACTTTCTCCAGTGCCCCACATCCATGCTGGGTCTACCATCTCATCTCCTGAAACCCACAGACTTACTCCGGTATTGCTGGAGCTGGTCATGGATCCTAAAGGTGTCCTGGGGACTTGTCTGTCTTTGCTTCCATCAGGAGGTGGTTTCATTTTATGCCCTTCCCACTTCCTTGATCCACCTCTCATATTCATCAATCATGTCCTAGGCAACACCCTTCTTTTGGCCATGCCTCCCCAGGGGAGTGTCATTGAATGCCGTCCCACCTGGGATGGGCATTCAACTCTGTAATTCACTGAGCCGCTAATCAAACTTGGGTCAGTTAGGCTGTAGTTAGACCTTTATCCATCTATGCCACCAGAATGGCTTTCTCCCTACTTTTAGCCTGCATCACCCTAGTCATTTGTTGAGGTTACTGGCCAGTAATGGCTTTACAAGTATTCCATATTTCCACTAGATGCTTTCCATTCTGTTCAGTTATCACTGGCCAAGATTCCCACTTTATCATCACAGTTCTATCTGCTTTAAATTCAGTTCTGATGTTTGGGTCATGTGATCCAGGATTACTCTTGGCTGAGTATCTGAGCTTGAGTTAATGTCTCTCCATCTGTCCACTATCCCTTTTTCTTTTCAATATACTTAGGCATGACAGACAAAACAAGCGTGCAGGTGGTGTAGCAGTCATCTATAAAAATTCCCTAACAATCACATTACTTCCACAGGAAATACTCAGATTTAACATTACTGAACTTCTAATAACACCCCTAAAAATCACCGATAGGAAAATATCTTTAACAACAATTTATATAGCACCAGCGAATAACATTGTTACTGCTGACAGTATCCTCTATTGGATATCCGAACAAATTAACCATGAAACTGTAATACTTGGAGACTTGGAATTTATGAGTTGCCAGTCTATATTTACTACCTCCACTGAATACACAAGTTTGTACAATTTCAGACAATTAGTAACCACACCTGCTAGAATCAGTAAAACTTCAGGGAGATACATTAGACTGGATTCTTACAAACAAACCAGGCAAACTGGCAAAAGTAGACTGCCTCTCAGCATGTGACCACATACCAACATATGCCATTAGAACTCACCATAACCTAGATAAACATAATATCCTCAGTCAAATACAAAATACAACCAATTTCAGCAAACATATTTTCAATGAAACACAATGTAACTGGAATGTACTTAGAACAATGCCATTAGATACTGCTGTAGAACACTTCAATAACATATTCTTACAGACCTTAAATAATCTAGCACCAGTATGTAATAAGAGTAAAGTCCAACCCCGCACTATGGCTGACAGAAGAAACAGAAAAATCATGATAAAAATGGATAAAGCCTGGAAAAATTGGTATAAAAATAGAACTCAAAATGCCTTCCAGCAATTAAGACATCTTAGAAACCTTGCAAAACTCGATGTGAAACAGGATAAGCAAACATACTATAACAACCTACAAGACAAACATAAAAACAGCTCAAAACCTTTTTGGTAGTCACTAAATAACCTACTCAACCCTGGCAAGGCCACCCCCTCCCTCTCCAAAAACAGACAATACAACAGACTCTATCCCCACACAGTTAATTCCTATTTATACAGTCTGTATTATCTCTTAGATACTAATACATCTGCATTTTTCTCTCTGTCCCTGTCCAAACAAAACCACTCACAGATCTTCAGGATTAGGCCAGTACCTACCTCGCTTATAAGGAGGTTGCTCCTTAAACAAACAACTGCTTCCGTAGCTGTAGACCAACTACCATCAGAGTACCTAAAAATGGCCGCAGAAATCATACCTTTTCCTGTGTCCATACTAATTAGTAGGTCCATAGCAGAAAGATTTTCCTATCACTGTAGAAAAAATTTCTGCATCATACCACTGCACAAAGGTGGCACACCTACAGAGTCTAATAACTACAGACCAATAGCAATTCTCTCCCCCCTCTTCAAAATATTAGAAAAATGCATTGATCTGCAGCTGATGCAATACCTAACCTCAAATAACTTGTTCTCAGAAACACAACATGGCTTCAGGCACCAGCACAGCATCACTACTACGTTTAACAGTATAATAAACCAACATAGAAACAGTGGTCTGCTTGTGTTCACCATGTTCTTAGACTTGTCAAAAATATTTGATACTGCACTGTATTTAACCACCAACTGCTCGTTCAACTCTCTTCAGTAGGAGTTTCAAAATACTCCTTGTTATGGTTTCTTAGTTACCTATTTGGAAGGCAAAAAGCAGTTAAATGGCAAAAGACCTACTCATCCTTTCAACCAGTTACTACATTACTACAGGTGTCCCTCAGGGGTCTATCCTGGGTTCTCTCCTATTCAATATATTTATTAATGACCTCCACATCTCCACTCACCATGCTAGTTTAGTTCAGTATACAGACGACTCAGCATTAATGATGGCCTCAGCAATAAATATGCTTCAAGACATTACCCCAAAATCTTTCTGCTCGGCATTGTAATAGATGACAATCTCAGATATGACCAACATATACTACACACCAGAAACTAGGCTCCCTTTATAGTATCAATGGATTCCTTACAGATACTGCAAGAAAAACTATAGCCACCATCTTCTTATTGCAGACTCTCTTATTGCAGACTCTCTTATATGCCAATTCTATCCATATAAATATAAACAATACTCAAAGAAAGAAACTTATCTCCTGCTACAGTAAAATAGCTAAATTTGCCACCAATCTCCCTCAAAAGAACCACCATTGTCATAGCTTAAAGCAATTAAACTGGTTTAAACTACACATCTGCCTAACATATTCACAACTAATTATAGCACACAAACTCATTCATCATCCAGAAAAATGCCCAGCACTACAAAACTTATTACTGACCTACTGTCCAGTAAGGGACCTCCATTTTAGTAACAAATTCTTATTACTTACAAATAAGTCAAATGTTGGAGAAGACTTGCTCTACTCCCAATGCATTGCTAAACTCTGGAATAATCTTCTTCGTCTTTCGGATTTTTCCCCTCATGATTGGCAGTGGAGTTTTACGGTGTTGAGTTGCCAGCCCAGTGCCCAACCTTCCACGGAAGGCACACACACGCACACACTCATGCCTAGGGCCAGTTTTAGTTTGTCCAATCCACCTACAGCATGTCTTTGGGATGTGGGAGGAAACCGGAGCACCTGGAGGAGACCTTCGTGACCACAGGGAGGACATGCAGACTCCGCACAGAAGGCACCCCAGCAATAATACAGTAATTAAATCAAAAGGTGCTTCAACAAAGTATTAGTTTCATGGTTTGCACACTTGTGCAACTAGCTTATTGTACATTTTTTATTTTTTATATTTTTTCCCCTTAACAGATTTGTTTGTTTTTCAATTGAATTGTACATGTTATAGGTCACATTAAAGGTGGGAAAAGTTTTGAAATGATTTGTTGTGGTCTCATTTTTTTATATCACAAAAACCTAGCATTTTAACAGGGGTGTGTAGAATTTTTATATCCACTGTATCTACATGCAAATCCCTGACTACTGTGCCTACTCTTAAGGGGTTGTTTGTTAATGAGGCACTTTCCTGGGGATAGCTGACCTTCCTAGTATACATTTATTGGCAGTCAGTTTTGAACCATGGTTCTGGCACCAGTTATTTGTCTGTGTTGGCCCTTCCTGAAGGTTAAGTGTCTTTTGGGTTTTTCTGTGACTGCTCCTAGTTTGCGGTCATCACCCAACATCGTTGGTCAGAGGCCTTTAACGGTAGCCTTAACATGCAGTAGAAAACAGTTTTGCAGCTGTCATGCTTGATGCTGAAAACACATCCGCTAGAGTCAGCTGGCCTTTTTTGACTGGGGTGCTGCAGGAGATGGACTTGCAGATCCATTTGTTGAGCTTCTAATGAATATTTATGTTTAGTTTATAGCCAAGGTGAAAGTAAACCGCTTTTTATCTGAGCCCTTTACATCAGTTAGGTGTGCCAGTTAAGAATGTCAAGTTTCTTCCATTGCGTTTTGCCATGTATCTGAAGTTGATAGCACAACTTCTACATCACTCTAACTGTGGGCTGTGCTTTGTGTGGTATGGCCACTAAGTTATCTTTTTATACAAATGATCTGTTGCTTTATCTTGCCAATCCAGGCAAGAGACCTTCTGAAATGATTTGCTCTCTTAGAATGTTTTTTTTTCATAAATTATCAGGGAATGAAATAAATATTAGTAAAACACATGTACTCTATATAAACTATATCCCTTCCACGAATTTGCAAGGTAATTATGTAGGCATCTAGGATGCTAGAGAATTAAATATTTAAGAGTAAGTTGGGTTCCCTTTGTTGAACTAGACACCAATCAGTATTGACCAATTTCAGGCTTTGCTCAGGTGACATATAAAAAATCAGAAATGTAAGCAATAGCAGAATAGTTCAGATTAGTTCCATAGAAAAAAAAGCTGCTTATGTACATTATAGTAAACAGAGTGTAATATACCCTATTTACATTTGTTTTTAAAATGGGTCAACCTCTGTAATCCTGTGAGGTATGGAAAAGGAGAAAGAGATACTGTGTTGGGTGATGTATCCTGTGTTAAAGCAGAGCATTTGGCTTATATGAACAACTGTATTTTGAGTTTTTCTTTCTTTTCTTTTTTTAAACAAGAAACATCTATTAAATTATCTCTTTTAACATAGGCAATCACATACTTATATAAATCTAAACAAAGCGTATCGACATATTTTCAGTTGCAAACATGCATTACATATAATGTTCTGTAAGTCATCGTCAAACATTACATAGCTTATTAATTTCCTACCTTCCCTTAAATCTCATTCCTCCTCCAAAACATTATTGTGCATGTATTGTTTCCATGATTCCCATTTTTGTATATGTAATTTGCTCCTACCCTTTTCTAAAGATCCCACTTCCAATTCTTTTATCTCTTTTACTATATTCACTACTTCTAGTGTGGTTGATTTAGACTTTTAATTTCCATTTTGTAGTAATTGCTTTTTTTGACAGCTACCAGAATTAAACTCCGCAAGACCTTACTATGTCTAGGCAATTCTGATTCTGTATCACAGCGGAAAAAAATTATTTCCTTAATTATGCCAATTTGCTCACGCAATATTTCTGACAGAGTAATCAGCAGGGAATTTTTAAAGTCTACGAACTCATTACACTCCCAAAAAATATATTCTCAATTATCTTTCTTCCCCATTTACACCTCCAACAGTTGCAATCTATTTGAAGAAAAATGTTTTAGAGTCGGCTTGGGGTATACAAATAACTATACAAACACTTTCAAGCAAAAATCCTAAATCTTCTAGGCTTTGTTGCATGTTTGGCAGCCGTTCACATATCTTCCAATTGTATCTTTATGAATTGATTATCCAGTCTCTCTTCCCAGTCCTTTCTCACCACATTGCTGATTTGATTCCTGTAGTTATCATGCAGCATTTTATATGCGGTGCTAATTATCCATTTTAACAGTAGCTTCTGTAAAACCTCTACCTGGGCTGGTCTTTCACTTATGATCCCCTAAGGCTGTTCCTTTCTATTTGCCCTCCCAGTGAAAGATCTGTAGCCTTCAGTCCAATTGTATTCTTTGCCTCTTCCCATTCTGTTACCTTTCCCTTTCTATTTGCGCCCAATACCTTGTTTTTTTTGCCAGTTTTCTAGTAAATTTCAGCCTCCTCTTGTCTATTCCGTATACCCCAAATTGCAGTCATCCCTATCGGCAGAATCTCTGTTTTCCACTTTCCCGTGTTGGCTTAGTTCTTAGAATACTTCTATTACTTTATGAATATTATAATTTGTATGGTTATTGTTGTTGTCCTTAAGGATCTGCATTCAAAATCCCAGTCTGTCCTTATTTCTTGCTAGCTTTTTGCTTCTGCTATGTATAGGAGCTGTGAAGACTGGTAGAGAAGGATGAAGGCTGCCAGCCTAGCAAGATAGAATTTTATAGATAATTCTATCATTTGTAAATATGAATGTTGAAATACAAACTTGTTTTCTTAAATGAAAGAATATACTGTGAAATGTTAAACTTAAAACAATGTAGCAACATTGCCATCTGCTGTAACGAAAGTTAAGTCAAGCATTTCTTGCCTGTCCTTTGAAATTAAAATTACTTCATGCTGTCCTTTGAAGTTAAAGATTCGGACTCATTCCGTCTGGGCTAGCACATTCTTTCTATTGTTTTAACCAAGAGTTAGATTGCTAGATTTAAACATGCAAATATATTTTTATTGCCCTGGTTTCTGCCCAAGTGTAAAAGAATGTAGATGCAGTTTGTTGGCCTGGGAACACTAGGAAAGTGAAATAATGATGTAATGTTTATCAGAACTGCAATTTCAATTTAAACAGAGAGACTCAGAAAGCATTAAGCATTTTTGTCTTGACCATACAACTCATCAGCACTCTGCCTGTTTGTTGTCTTATGTAAGTTATCTTAGACTTATGTTTTCTTTTAGAGATAGCTAGAAACTAGAAAGATTAGACTGTGTTTTCTGTGATGTCAGAACTGTACTACTGATTTATTTTAAGTATTTCTGTGTAATCTCTGAACTCTTGACTAGCCCTGTGTAGTAGAAATTATTGTCTTGTGGTTTTAACTATTTATTATTAAATATTTTAAAACCTTTTAACTGTGGCTGGTTTGTGTAGAGATAAATTAAGCTCTAAGAGTACTTGCATGCCTTTGGTAAAACTGTACAAAACCACTCTAATAGCTTTAGCCATGGGCTGTACTACCAATTGGATAATATTGCAGAATAATAATTGGAAACCCTTTTAAGGGCCTTTGAGTAGCCGATAAAGATTAGTGGGTGGTGGCAAGTGGTACTACCGTATAGACTGGGTAGAAGGGGCACAGCTGGAGAACCTGCGTCAGCCTTTCCCAGAAGTGTCTGTGTGGTTGTGTAAACTCATCTTAGTGTGTGTGTGTGTCAGCTACTTGGGCAGGGACATGAAGTACTGGTTGGACAGAGAGGGTGCTGGAGATTTTAGCTTGCCCACTAGGCTGAGATCTGGACCCTATAGCTGTGCCAGTGGGGAGTCTTATTGGGGACCTGGAGAGCAAGGGAGCTACCAGCCCCAGACTGACTGTGATCTCTGTGTGCTCTTAAGGGAAATTGCACTTTAATGTGTGTATTTGTTATCCTTTCCTCATATATGAGATGCCCTCTCTGGTGTTAGTGATGGGGATTGAGGCTCCTTGATTGTTGGACCAGGGCACGGGTGTCACATATCTTTACAGCAAATAGCAGTGTTGCTACACTGTTTTAAGTTCAACATTTCACAGCATATTCTTTCATTTAAGAAAACAAGTTTGTATTTCAACATTTACAAATTTCAATATTTACAAATGCTAGAATTATCTATAAAATTCTATCTGGCTAGGCTGGCAACCTTTACCCTTCTCTACCAGTCTTCACAGGAGCCTCAACTGTGTAGCTCTGAAATACCCCCTCAATTCAGGTAATCCCAGAACACCTTGATGTTCTTCGTGTTACACTGTTGCAGTCCTGACTTGTACGATTTCATACTGTGAAAACCCTTGGCCGGCCTGACTACCAGAGACTATTTTGTCCTCCTCCTCCTGAAGCTGGCGGACGCCCTAACCAATGTCACTACGTTTGGATATAAAGAAAGTCGATCAGCACCATGATCTCAGTTCTTTCTTGCCGTCAGAGACTGAAGCAGAGAGTGAATCGGTCTGTCCACACCAGAGAAAGAAGATGTCATATCCAGTTGGTGAACTTTTCATGTGCTTTTTGACTAATGTTAGAGAAATTTAATAACTGTGTCTGCTGTGGCATACAGATACCGCACCTGGACTTTCATTCCTTTTTTGTGACTTGTTTGGGGCTAGAACACAGTGTTCCTAACTGTTCGTTTTGTGCTCACTTTAATAGCAGAACTGTTGAGCATAAGGCTGAGATTGTAGCTAAACATTTCAATATATTGTCAATGTATTCGCGTCCCATGTCATAAGCTGGTCAAGCTGATGTAGATTTCTGTAGGCAGAAAAAGGAAAAGCTTCAGATTTAGGTCCTTGGACAACACTCTTTCATCATTGGCCAGTCCTCCTAGGCTTTTGATTACCAAAGAAGGTGAGGTACCTTCGCAGTCAGCTTCAACTTCTGAGGTGGTGGCACAGGACCCTATTGAGACCAGTTCAGAGTCCAATATACCTCCAGGTCCCGCTACTTCCTTACAAGCTGAAGAACTTAGCTTGTTGGTTGGTTCTGGAACTACTTTGCAGGATACAACTTCTGACTACCACTCTAAAATTGACATCTCTTCACATTATCAGAAGATCACCTGGGCCTACTGTTCATGGGAGTTGGTTCTTCATCCAGGTTGTGTGGAAATCAGCAGTAGGCCAAAAACTAAGGCCATTCACAAAAAAGTAACTCCCACCCTACCTACTGGCTTCCACCCCCAAGCCTTACCAGCAAGACCTCGTGAGGTTGTCTGAGCATTTGATTTTATTGGTCAAATCCAGGTACGTCCTTCCTTCTTCTGAAATATCCCATGGTAAAAGAAAGAGGGTACCCCACCATATGAATTTTTGAACTCTCTTGATTCTGAGGATGATTTTAATCGTGATGAATCCATCCTTTAGGAGGGTGCGTCTATTGCTTCCTATGGGGATTCTTGACTCTGAGGAGAACTTTGCCCCCCCCCCCGAGGATATTTCCTTTGGGGAGACATTGCATACCCTGAAGGAGCACTTCAGATGGAAAGCTGAGGAATACCCCAAATCAAGAAAAAGGATTAGGGAATTTCTCAATCTCCTTGACATTAATCCCTTGCATTTCCCCTGTCTTAGAGGGGGTAGAGAATGTTTTTCTAAATTCTTCTTTACAACCAGACTCTTTGCCACTTGATAGCCTGACAAATATTACAGGGTTCTAGATTCCCATAAGCACATTAAGAACCTTGTGGCAGATCCTAAGGTAGCAATTCCAGGCCCTAAGGGAGAAAAACCTAGATCTTCCAAAACCCCTTTACTACAGACAAGGAAAGCAGAGCCTTATACAGGTTTGAAAAGAAAGTCTTCACCTCTGCCACCCTCGTCATGAGGGCTTTGAATTGCCAGTTTCATATGGTGAAGTACCAGGAAACCGTTCTTGACCAGGTGTGAAACAAAAATTGATGGGGGTTGAAATAAGGCCCTTTCAAAGGAGTTAATGGATCTATGCAACTGCTGCTCTCAGGTGGCTAGGCATTATCTGCATTGTGACTGTGATGCCTTGGAAGCCTCCAGCAGTGCAGCAGCCACAGGATCCTTCATTAGAAGACATACCTGGATGAGAGAGCAGTCCATTTCTGAACATGTTAATTCCATTCTCCTAGATGGCCCCTTAGACCCAAGTTTTTTTCTTTTTGGTCTGAACCTCAGCTTTGGCCGGGTAAGAACTTGCTGTATTCAACTGGACGTATAAGAAAATTTAAGTACCTTTATCTGCACTTTTTTTTTTGATTTTAACTGTGTGTTGCAGGAATATTAACTGAACTGGAAGTTTTGACTCTGCTCTTCAGTTAGTCCCACCCACCGTCCCTGTTTTTGTTTTGGTGTTAATCTTAGTGGCCTTGAAACTGCCCGCCCCTCTTGTAAATTTGTGTTTGGATACTCCTTCTGGGCCCATCTCATTTGCTCACTCAACTGAGTGCAGTGAGATCATATTCTGATTTCAGGCACTCCTACTGTGTACAAAGAGAGCATCTGGGAAACAGAAAAAAATTTTAAGCTTGTTTCCTGCCTTTCCTGTTAAGTGGTATAGACTATTTGTAGGCTTCTGAGCCCCCAAGCCCTTCTGTGTTGGAGGGAAGCCTTCTAGCTTAGTTTTTTTTTTCTTATAACTAGCCAGTTTTCTAGTTTCAGCACTCAAATCTGTTTCTTTGATCTCAGCACTTGTTCAGAAAAAAAAAAAAAAAAAAATTTCATCTGCTTTTACTGTACTTGTGTTTCTACCTACTTTATTTTACTTTTGCATCATCTTAAAAGTACTCAATTGTATTTATTACTGCTTGGTGTAACTCATTCTAAGCCTTTTGGTTTAAACACTTGGGCTTCGGACCAGTTGTTTTGCACTGAGAGGGTTTGTGGTCTGCACTGTAGTGGCAGAACAGGTAGCTTACATCCTTCTAGGTTGGGAACTGCTGATTGAGGGCTCAGTGTCTGTTATTCTAAAAGTGTATTAATTCTGGTTTAAGCACGTGGACTTTCAGGCCAGTTATTTTACATTAAGAGGGTTCGTGGTCTGCACCCTTGTGGGAGGAGAGGCTGGACTCTGCCCTTCTGAACTGGGAATTTCTGGTTAAAGGCTTATAGTGCATGCATATCTGAACTGCTTCTTACTGAAGTTGGTGCACCTTGTTTGCTGTGGCATAGACTGGATTCGGGCCTGCTGGATCTAGCTTTGTTTGTGTAACTTGAGCACTAATCCAGGCATTCTCTAAAGTATTCAATTGAATTTATTACTGCTTGGTAGTAACTTGATTAAAGTGTAGCTATCATTCTAAGTATTTTGGATTAAGCACTTGGGCTTCAGACCAGTTGTTTTACATTAGGAAGGTTTGTGGCATGCACTGTGGTGGCAGGACAGGTAGCTTTCATCCTTCTAAGTTGGGAACTGCTGATTGAGAGCCCAGTGTCTGTTATTCTTAAAGTGTATTAGTTCTGGTTTAAGCACTTGGGCTTCAGGCCAGTTATTTTACATTAAGAAGGTTCATGGTCTGCACTCTTGTGGGAGAAGAGGCTGGACTCTGCCCTTCTGAGCTGGGAATTTCTGGTTAAAGGTTTATAGTGCCTGAATATTTGAACTGTATCTTACTGAAATTGGTACACCGTGTTTGCTGTAGCATAGACTAGATCCAGGCCTGCTGAATCTAGTTTTGTTTATATGCTTGTTGTTTGTTTGCTTGTTATTTCCCTGGAACGCTAATTCCACCTAATACGCGGCTTCTCAGCACTTCTGTGGATCACTAGTGATGTCTGCATTGTTTACTGTACTTATTTCCTTGTTTCACTTGAAAGAAAGTTACTGTTTGTCGTTTTTGCATTTAAGTTACCTGTAACACATTGCACTCAAGTTACCTGGCACTTGCTCGCTAAAGCAATTATATAAGTCAGAACTAAAAATTAAAAGAACTACACCCTCACTCCCCACTGGCCCTTGTTTTCAATTATTAAGGAATTCCCAATATTATTCTAGCATGTCCACAGGTCAGTTGTCAATCTCCTCTCCGGTCCAGCTGGAGAATCTGGGAATCTTGAGGCAATGTTACAACTGCCTCATGTACACAGACAACCCTCTCCTCCTCCCAACAAATTCCAACACATGTGAGAGATGCAACCATATAGCCAAACTGGAGGCTAAGCTCTCTCAACTCAGTACTGGCATAACCAGTCAGGAGGAGAAGGAAACCACACTCACTACAATTCCAGTCTCACATAGACCTACCACGACAGCAAACCAAACACATAATCACACAAAAACATACTTGGAGGCTCTAAATAAAGATCTGCCTAAGCAGCAGAGACCTCCAAAGCAGACACCCAAGCAACCGCTACCCCAAAACAAAACACGTGCAACACATATCTCACAAAGCCAGTGTGCCGAACAGTCACAGCCCTTAAGAATAAACAACACACCTGATACACTTGTAATAGGTGACTCTATCGTCAGGCACACTGATGTCGCGCTCACCAGGCTGAACAAGGAGAGGGTCACGGTGAGCAGCCTGTTGGGCGCTAGGATCCGCCACATAACACAAGCACTCAGGTCACTTCAAGACAAGTACAAATATGACTCAGTCATTGTCCATGCTGGTGTGAATGACCTGAAATGTACCTCCCTGGACTACATGAAAAGAGACATAAAGGAGCTCTCTGAGCATGTAGCCCAGGCCGGTATGACCCTGACCTTGAGTAGCATCTTACCCTCACCAAGAATGATGCCACAATATGAAGACAAGATGATCAATTTCAACAATTGGCTTAAGTACTGGTGTCATTCAAAGGGGATCCAATGCCTGTCAGCTTGGGATGATATGCTCGACAAGCCACGATGCTTCGCTAGGGACGGCTTGCATCTGTCACCCCTGGGCTTTCGGATATTGGCAAAGGCTCTTGCTACCCCATAGTGCCTTTTTTAGGCAAGGCTCAAAAGACAAACCCACCTACATAGGTATCACAAGGGATAAGAAACTAAGAGTAATGCTACTCAATGCCAGAAGTCTAAACCTCAAGATGCACGCACTCGAAACTCTCCTTAGCATGGAGAACATCGATATCTGTGCAGTAACAGAAACCTGGTTCAGGGCTCCCGAGAGCACCCCAGCACTACCAGGTTATACCTCATACCATGCTTTTCGGCCCCAAAACTTGGACTGAACCACAAAAGGAGGGGGAGTATTGATATTCATCAAAGATACCCACACCCCCAGGTTTGTGGCAAAGCACGAAGCATCAGAGACTATCCATGTGCAACTAACAGTGGGTAAAACTGCCTTCCAGTTTATAGCCTGCTACAGACCACCCTCCCAAACCCAGGAACCCCACTCGGCCTTTCTGAGAACACTGGAAAATATGAAGGTCTCTCCAAACACCATTATATTGGGCGACTTCAACTACCCAAACATAGACTGGGAGCATTACTCTAGCTCCAACACCCTAGCCCAAAGGTTCCTAGAATTTATAAACTCAAATGCTATGGAACAAATAGTTACCACTCCCACAAGAGGGGAAAACATACTGGACCTGATCATCACCAACATGGGGACTCTATGCTCCAGACCAGAAGTGTATCCCTCACTGGTAAGATCAGACCATAAACTAATCTCACTGGATATTCACATCCCGACCCCACCCCCTGCCCAGAAAACCACAGTGAAAAACTTCTCTAAAGCAAATTTCACACTCCTCAAAACCGAGGTGGAATCCTTCAAAGCCTCCGGGCCTGTGGAAAATACGGCCCAGACCGCAGAATCCTTTATAAACGCATTCTATGAACACCTTCAGGAATGCATGGATCATGCGATCCCAAATAAAACCAAGACCCAATCCTCCAAAGGCAGACGTCCTGTCTGGTGGACCCCAGCCATAAACAAACTATACAATAGAAGGAGGAAGCTACTAAATGATAGAGCAAAATCCCAAAAAGGGAAGGCATCACTGATCAGTATTAGCAAAAAACTACGGGCACTCATAAAATTAAGGCCAGCTTCGAGAGAAAAATTGCACAGGACACTAAGGATAATCACAAGGCTTTCTTTAGTTATGTTAGGAACCTGGGTGGTAATTCCCAGATATGCTCAGAATTAGTCTAAAATGACAAAAAATACACTGAACCCACAGACATTGCCAACATCCTAGCTGACAGGTTCAGCGCAAACTCCCCACCAAAAGGGCAAATATCTATCCCAGCAGAGTGCTGCCCCCCTGACATCTCAGATGCTCAGGTAAGAGCCGCCCTCTCCAAAGCAAAAAACACAGCATCAATGGGACCAGACGGTGTCCCGGGCTGCGTCCTACATGAACTCCAAGAAGAGCTAAACCCAAACATAAAACTACTGTTCAATCTCAGCCTTACTACAGGATATGTGCCCAAAGAGTGGAGTACAGCAACAGTGGTCCCTCTCCATAAAGGTGGTGCCTCAATGGATCCTGGAAACTATCGCCCCATAAGCCTGACTAGCTTGGTCTGCAAAGCTATGGAAAGGATCATCATGGACCTCATAAATAAAGATATTGGGGACCTACAGACACTGGATCCTACCCATTTCGGCTTTAAGGGCAGATCCTGCCTCTTAAACCTGGTTGATTTCTTTGAAACAGTCACCAAGGCCATTGACGAGGGGAAGGTGGTCCACACAGCCTACCTGGACCTCGCAAAAGCCTTTGATACAATACCCCACTCGGGCATTATAGATAAGCTCACCAGCTTAAATATAAACCCCTATGTCACTAGATGGATTGCAAACTGGCTCAAGGACAGAACCCACATGGTTAGAATTGCTGGAGCCATGTCAGACTCCAAACCAGTTACAAGTGGTGTCCCACAAGGCTCAGTCCTGGGACCACTCTTGTTCGGTATATATTTCTCGGAGGTACAGGCCAACACGGAAGGACTGTGGCTGACCAAGTTCGCAGATGACTGCAAACTGGGCGCCATAATCGACTCTCCAGCCGACACAAGCATCTTCCAAAAGGGCCTCATAGAAACAGACAACTGGTGCCAGAGCCATGGCCTCAAGCTAAATGCCAAAAAGTGTATAGTCATCCCCTTTGGCAAAAACAAAGTGCCTATAAATTACCACATAGGTGGTAATCCATTAAGTACAGGAGATGTAATTAGGGACCTGGGGACCCAAGTTGATAGCAATCTCTCATTTGACAACCACGTGGCCAAAGTGGTTAGAAAAACATTTTATATAGCCCACCTAATCATGAAGGGATTCACATCTAGATCAGGGGAGGTCATCGTGCCTCTTTACTCATCCCTCATCAGGCCCATAATTGAGTACAATGCCCCTTTTGGGATGTACCTTACCAGACACCTGCAGCAACTGGAAAGACCCCAAAAGTACCTCACCAAGAGGATCAAAGGGCTCAAACAGATGCCATATGCTGCCCGGTTAAAGAAACTCCAGCTCTACTCAGTGGCATACCGCCTGTTCAGAGGCGATCTGTACCTGACGTATAAAGCCATGTCCAACCCGGAATTAATGGACATGCTGCACCTCAGAAAATCCAAATCCCATCGAGCTACACGCTCGAGAGACTTGAACCTCAGCACTGAAATAAATAGGACATGCTGGAGGGACAGATTCATAACCCAGAGGCTCCCTTCACTCTGGAATAAAATTCCAGTCCAGGTTAGGCAGAGTCCCTCATTGACTCTCTTCAAGAGGAATCTTGATGAGTGGATGGTAGATCGTAGGTTTACCCCGGGTATCACTTCTGTGTCACTGTTAGACAGAGGCACAGTATACTAACCTCGAAAAAGGGCATAGCAAAATAAATTTAAAATGGGTGGCAAAAGCCAAACACATTCTGGCTAGGCTTATAAATGCCCTTGGGAAAATAGCCTAGTATGAACCTATGAACTGTCCTTAAGAAAATGGAGGATAAGGCCACATCTATACAAACTAACAAGGACTTCCTTCAGATCCAGCCCTCTCAATTCAGCCATAATTATTCTGTCAAATGTTGGTCCTTTCCAGGCCATTCTAAGCCTAGAAAGAAGGAAACCTCATAGGGAAAGGAGCCAAAGACAGCACCACCGGCCTAGACAGTGGCAGTCTGACCCCAGCAGATCTTCAGGACTATGTCCCCACGGACCTAGCCGGGAGCAGTCATGACTCTTGCATGCCACTCCCTTCCCCCTCCCCACCTCCCAAGCTGGAGGGGGGACTGTCACTTACCTACAAAAACTGGACTCTCATTACTGGGGATCTGTGAGCGTAAACATTCAAAGAGGTTACAAACTTGAATTCAAACAATACTTGATTCTGTCAGGCTTCCCAGGCATTCCTCCAAATTAAAAGACACAGGCTTTAATCCAAATAGTGGTTCTGTATGCTCAAGGCTGTGTGGAACCTCTACCGAAATCCTTACAAGGAAAAGGTTTTTACTCCAGACTTTTCCTAGATTCCAGAAAAGAAGGTACCAGGAGGCCAATTCTAGACCTGTCAAGGCTCAACCAAGTTGTACAGGTCCCAAAATTCAAAATGCTAACTCTACAAACATTACAGCCCATTATGTCCCAACACCTTCATGGTAACCTTAGATGTTAAAAGATGTATAGAGGAATTACACAGAAGGTTCTTATGCTGCAGAGCGGGTGTGAGGCACTGTCAATTCTATACTCTGCCCTTTGGCTTGTCTATTGCACCCAGGGTCTTCACAAAATGCCTGGCCCTGGTGATACCCTTCTACAGGACAAAAATAATTTGGATTTGCCATTACTTAGATGATTGACTCATTTAGGCAACAAGCCTATGAAAACCAAAAGCAGGCCTGCTGTATATCCAACACTACTAACCTCTGTAGAGTTCACCATCAATGCACAAAAATCTCAAACAAACCCCACAAGCAGTATTGTGTTTCTAGGATCCTTATGGGACTCTGATCTTCAGAAGGCTATCCTTCCTCCAGATAAGGTTGTGTTCCTAAACCTTTACTTCAGAAAGATCTTGGACTGGAAATACCTCATAGCCAGAGAGTGTCTCAGGGCCCTGGGATACATGGCCTCTTGCATTCTCATGATCCCTCTGGCCAGACTGTATATGAGACACCTGCATTGGTATCTCAAAAATGTGTGGTACCAACATTCACGGTCTCTCACCTTCAGAGAAGCATAAAACCGGTGGACCCAAGCATGCTTCCTAAAAACTGGGCCTTCCCTTCAAGTTCATCCCTAGGGAACCAAACTCTTGACAACAGATGCATCAGCAATAGCCTGGGAGCCCACTTCAACAACCTTCAGTCTATAGGCAAATGAGACTCCCAAGTTCAAAAACAACTAAATCAACCTAAAAACTAATGGCAGTCCAAAAAGTCCTTATTGCCTTCTAAAAGTAATGGAAACCCAGAATCCTCCTGGTGAAGATGGACAATACCACAGTTCTGTGGTACATAAACAAACAGGGGGGGACCCACTCTTTTTCCCCTTTGTCACCTAGCCATGGATCTTTGGGACTCAGCAAACTCCCTAGGGCTGCAGCTTATGGCACAGTACTGACCAGGAGAAACCAATCAACTAGTGGATCACCTCAGTAGGAGTCTCAGTCCCCTGTGAGTGGCCAATTGCATCATGAAGTTATTTCTCAGTATAGCCAAAAAATGGAGAATGCAACAGGTAGACCTTTTTCCACCAAAGAAAATACTCATTTGAAAAACATTTGCTCCAGGAACAAAATGAAGTCAGCCTGGAAGACAGATGCTTTTTCCTTTCCTTAACAGGTCTATTCCTTTATGCCTGCCCCCAATACCACCGCCACCCAGGGTATTGCTGAAAATAAGGGAAGAGGGGCCAAAGGTAGTTCTGATAACTCCTGACTGGCCGAGACAGCACTGATACCCTCTATATATCTGCTGTGGCTTAGTGGAAATTCATGCAGTCTATTGTGTCAATGGTCTGGGGTTCGAGACTGGCGTTGTTACTACTCAGCCAAGCTCCTCTTGGTCCTGCAGAGTGGTGCTAGCAGCAGAGAGGCTAAAAGAGCGACTGCTTACCTGATAAGTGTTTTTTTTCTGCTACTACCTGGCGACTGTCCGATCTAGCTAAATAGCAAGTATTTCTGCTTCTTTAACTGTTTCAAACTGTTTAAAGTTGTTTTTGCACCTGCACTTTTAAAGTTTGTCCTGTTTGTTGCATTTACCTGTTGAGGCTACACACTCAAGTGCGCTAGCCTGTGTTACATAGTTATTGCATTTTTCTGCTGTTTATTTGCAAAAAAGAAAAAAACAAAAAAATTATCCTTGTTTCCCGCCTTTCCTGACCTAGAGTAGTCCAAATACAGGCTTTGCTGTATTCTGGACTTTTGGAAAGTTCCTGTGTTGCCCATTTCCTTTCTTGGATAAAAGGAGGCTTCTTTGTTCACCAGTGTGAGTGGGGAGCTTAGAGCAGACTATCTATCCCTGGAGGAGTGTTCCCAGCACAAGAATCTGGTAGTCTATTGGCTGGTTTTGGCCAATTTCTAGCTCTTTCAAGTCCCTCTGTATAAAACCCGCTTTGGCGCGGTTTTTGCGCTTGTTACTACTCAGCCAAGCTCCTTGTGGTCCTGCAGAGTGGTGCTAGCAGCAGAGAGGCTAAAAGAGCGACTGCTTACCTGATAAGTGTTTTTTTCCTGCTACTACCTGGTGACTGTCCGATCTAGCTAAATAGCAAGTATTTCTGCTTCTTTAACTGTTTTAAACTGTTTAAAGTTGTTTTTGCACCTGCACTTTTAAAGTTTGTTCTTTTTGTTGCATTTACCTGTTGAGGCTACACACTCAAGTGCGCTAGCCTGTGTTACATATTTATTGCATTTTTCTGCTGTTTATTTGCAAAAGAGAAAAAAACAAAAAAATTATCCTTGTTTCCCGCCTTTCCTGACCTAGAGTAGTCCAAATACAGGCTTTGCTGTATTCTGGACGTTTGGAAAGTTCCTGTGTTGCCCATTTCCTTTCTTGGATAAAAGGAGGCTTCTTTGTTCACCAGTGTGAGTGTGGAGTTTGGAGCAGCCTCTCTATCCCTGGAGGAGTGTTCCCAGCACAAGAATCTGGTAGTCTATTGGCCGTTTTGGGCCAATGTCTAGGTCTTTCAAGTCCCCCTGTACAAAACCCACTTTAGCGCAGCTCTGCGCGATTTTGTGCATAGCGCAGCATTGGGCAGTGCAGCTTAATTGGGTTTAAACCATTCTCGGCACCACAAAGTCTGCTCTTCACTTTTTCCCTTAGAACTGCTCTAGCTCTCGTAATAAACACCCTATTCCTACCCTAAAGCCTGGCACTTGCTCACTAAAGCAATTATATAAGTCAACACTAAAAAATTAAAAGCACTACACCCTCACAAACTCCCCTTTAGTACCTTACTCCCCATTGGCCCTTTTTTCAATTTTAAAGGAGTTCCCTGTATTATTCTAGCATGTCCAAAGGTCAGTTGGCAGTCTCCTGTCCGGTCCAGCTGGTGAATCTGGGAATCTTGAGGCAATGTTACAACTGCCTCATGTACACAGACCACCCTCTCCTCCTCCCAACAAGTTCCAACATATGTGAGAGATGCAACCATATAGCCAAACTGGAGACTAAGCTCTCTCAACTCAGTACTGGCGTAACCAGTCAGGAGGAGAAGGTATCCACACTCATTACAATTCCAGTCTCACATAGACCTACCACGACAGCAAACCAAACACATAAACACACAAAAACATACTCAGAGGCTCTAAATAAAAATCTGCCTAAGCAGCAGAGACCTCCAAAGCAGACACCCAAGCAACCGCTACCCCAAAACAAAACACGTGTAACACATAGTTCACAAAGCCATTGTGCCGAACAGTCACAGCCCTTAAGGCTAAACAACACACCTGATACACTTGTAATAGGTGATTCTGTCATCAGACACACTGACATCCCGCTCACCAGGCTGAGCAAGGAGAAGGTCACTGTGAGCTGCCTGTCAGGCGCTAGGAGCCGCCACATAATACAAGCACTTTGGTCACTCCAAGGCAAGTACAAATATGACTCAGTCATTGTCCATGCTGGTGTGAATGACCTGAGATGTACCTCCCTGGACTACATGAAAAGAGACATAGAGGAGCTTTCTGAGCATGTAGCCCAAGCTGGTATGACTCTGACCTTGAGTAAGTAGCATCTTACCCTCACCAAGAATGATGCCACAATATGAAGACAAGATGATCAATTTCAACAATTGGCTTAAGTATTGGTGTCATTCAAAGGGGATCCAATGCCTGTCAGCCTGGGATGACATGCTCGACAAGCCACGCTGCTTTGCTAGGGACGGCTTGCACCTGTCACCCCTGGGCTTTCGGATATTGGCAAAGGCTCTTGCCACCCTCATAGTGCCTTTTTTAGGCAAGGCTCAAAAGACAATCCCACCTCTCCATAGGTATCACAAGGGATAAGAAACTAAGAGTAATGCTACTCAACACCAGACGTCTAGACCTCAAGATGCACACATTCGAAACTCTCCTTACCATGGAGAACATCGATATCTGTGCAGTAACAGAAACCTGGTTCAAGGCTCCCGAGAGCATCCCAGCACTACCAGGTTATACCTCATACCATGCTTTTCAGCCCCAAAACTCGGACCGAACCACAAAAGGAGGGGGAGTATCAATATTTGTCAAAGATACCCACACCTCCAGGTTGGTGGCACAGCACGAAGCATCAGAGACTATCCATGTGCAACTAACAGTGGGTAAAACTGCCTTCCAGTTTATAGCCTGCTACAAACCACCCTCCCAAACCCAGGAACCCCACTCGGCCTTCCTGAGAACACTGGAAAATATGAAGGTCTCACCAAACACCACTGTATTGCGCGACTTCAACTACCCAAACATAGACTGGGAGCATTACTCTAGCTCCAACACCCTAGCCCAAAGGTTCCTAGAATTTTTAAACTCAAATGATATGGAACAACTTGTGACCACTCCCACAAGAGGGGAAAACATACTGGACCTGATCATCACCAACATGGGGACTCTATGCTCCAGACCAGAAGTGTATCCCTCACTGGTAAGATTGGACCATAAATTAATCTCACTGGATATCCACATCCCGACCCCACCCCCTGCCCAGAAAACCACAGTGAAAAACTTCTCTAAAGCAAACTTCACACTACTCAAAACCAAGGTGGAATCCTTCAAAGCCCCCGGGCCTGTGGGAAATATGGCCCAGACCTCAGAATCCTTTATAAACGCATTCTGTGAACACCTCCAGGAATGCATGGATCATGCAATCCCAAATAAAACTAAGACCCAATCCCCCAAAGGCAGGCTTCCTGTCTGGTGGACCCCAGCCATAAACAAACTATACAATAGAAGAAGGAAGTTACTACATGATAGAGCAAAATCCCAAAAAGGGAAGGCATCTCTGATCAGTATTAGCAAAAAACTACGGGCACCCATAAAATCGTCTAAGGCCAGCTTCGAGATAAAAATTGCACAGGACACTAAAGATAATCACAAAGCTTTCTTTAGTTATGTTAGGAACCTGGGTGGGAATTCCCAGATATGCTCAGAATTAGTCCAAAATGACAAAAAATACACTGAAGCCACAGACATTGCCAACATCCTGGCCGACTGGTTCAGCGCAAACTCCCCCTCCCCACCAAAAAAGCAAATATCTATTCCAGCAGAATGCTGCCCCCCTGACATCTCAGGTAAGAACCGCCCTCTCCAAAGCAAAAAACACAGCATCAATGGGAACAGACGGTGTCCCGGGCTGTGTCCTACATGAACTCCAAGATGAGCTGAACCCAAACATAAAGCTACTGTTCAATCTCAGCCTTTACTACAGGATATGTACCCAAAGAGTGGTGTACAGCAACAGTGGTCCCTCTCCGCAAAGGTGGTGCCTCAACGGATCTTGGAAACTATCGCCCCATAAGCCTGACTAGCATGGTCTGCAAAGCTATGGAAAGGATCATCATGGAACTCATAAATAAAGATATTGGGGACCTACAGACACTGGATCCTACCCAGTTCGGCTTTGTTAAGGCAGATCTTAAACCTGGTCAATTTCTTTGAAACAGTCACCAAGGCCATTGATGAGGGGAAGGTGGTCCACACAGCCTACCTGGACCTCGCAAAAGCCTTTGATACAATACCCCACTCGGGCATCATAGATAAGCTATCCAGTTTAAATATAAACCCCTATGTCACTAGATGGGTTGCAAACTGGCTCAAGGACAGAACCCACATGGTTAGAATTGCTGGAGCCATGTCAGACTCCAAACCAGTTACAGGTGGCATCCCACAAGGCTCAGTCCTGAGACCTCTCTTGTTCGGTATATATTTCTCGGAGGTACAGGTCAACACGGAAGGACTGTGGCTGACCAAGTTCGCAGATGACTGCAAACTGGGCGCCATAATCAACTATCCAGCTGACACAAGCATCCTCCAAAAGGGTCTCATAGAAACAGACAACTGGTGCCAGAGCCATGGCCTCAAGCTAAATGTCAAAAAGTGTATAGTCATCCCCTTTGGCAAAAACAAAGTGCCCACAAATTACCACATAGGTGGTAATCCATTTAGTACGGAAGAAGTAATTAGGGACCCAAGTTGATAGCAGTCTCTTATTTGACAACCACGTGGCCAAAGTGGTTAGAAAAACATTCTATATAGCCCACCTAATCATGAAGGGATTCACATCTAGATCAGGGGAGGTCATTGTGCCTCTTTACTCATCCCTCATCAGGCCCATAATTGAGTGCAATGCCCCTTTTGGGATGTACCATACCAGACACTTGAAGCAACTGGAAAGACCCCAAAAGTACCTCACCAAGAGGATGAAAGGGCTCGAACAGTTTCCATATGCTGCCCGGTTAAAGAAACTCCAGCTCTACTTGGTTGCATACCGCCTGCTTACAGACGATCTGTGCCTGACGTATAAAGCCGTGTCCAACCTGGACTTAATGGACATGCTGCACCTCAGAAAATCCAAATCCCATCGAGCTACGCGCTTGAGGGACTTGAACCTCAGCACAGAAATTAATAGGACATGCTGGAGGGACAGATTCATAACCCAGAGGCTGCCTTCACTCTGGAATAAAATCTCAGTCCAGGTTAGGCAGAGTCCCTCCATTGACTCTCTTCAAGAGGAATCTTGATGAGTGGATGGGAGATCATAGGTTTACCCCGGGTATCACTTCTGTGTCACTGTTAGACAGAGGCACAGTAAATTAAACCTCGAAAAAGGACATAGTAAAATTCATTTAAATGGGTGGCGAAAGCTAAACACACTCTGGCTAGGCTTACAAATGCCCTAGGGCAGATAGCCTAGTATGAACCTATGAACCTGTATTACTCAGTCTAACAGGGAGCTATGGCACCTGCCATAGAGAGTGGACCTGCTAACACAGAACAGGGGACAGTAACACACCCCAACCTGCACACACTCAAATTGACAGTTTGGATGATACCCTAATCCCATGGAAGGGATCTCTCTTTGACAGGCAGGTCCTGAACGTTGTAAAAGAGACCAGGAGACCTAGCAATAAGAAGTCTTCGTCAAATGGAAATTATTAATTTTTTGGTGTAGACAGAAGGGACAAAAGCCTCTTCAAGCTCAGATCCCTTTCATTCAGACGTAGTTGATGTAGCCTTTTTGAAAAAGGTCTGTCGTATCCTCTACAAAAATCTATATTTTGGCTATTTCTGCCTGTTTGCTTGTTCAGCCTCCTGTCTTTTCACATTCCTTCGTGAAACAGTTTCTGAGAGGGGTTGTCCACATTAGGCCTCCCAGGAAACCTCCCGTTCCTCCCTGGGATCTCATTTTCATTGTGGAGACACTCGCCTGTCCACCCCTTGAGCCAACAGCTTCTGCTAATATAAAATTCCTGACCTGGAAGACTGCCTTTCTAGCCATTATCTCAGCCAGAAAGGTGTCAGAGCTTTGGGTCCTTGTGTGTGTGGAACCTTTCATAATTTTCCACCCAGACAGTGTCTCTCTCTGGACCAGCCCTTCCTTTATACCCAGGATGGTGACCGAGACTTCTTTAAACCGGACCATACTCTTACCTACATTCTTTCCTAATCCTCAGAACAAGGGAGAAAGGCTCCTCCATTCTTTGGGTGTGCATAAGCAACTGCATTACTGCTTAGACAGAACCAAGAATGCCAGGAAATCAGGCCAACCTTTTTATGTCTTTTTCTAGTAGCTCTGAGGGGAGACCAATTTCAAAACAAACTATTTCCAGATTGATTTCTGACTGTATCTCTTTTTGCTAAAGCCATCCTGGTAAGAAGCCTCCTGATGCTGTGACACACATTCCATCAGGGCTACTGCTACCTCTGCTGCCTTTCTTAAAGGGGTGACCACTAAGGATATTTTGGAAGCAGATAGTTGGTTCTCAATGCATACCTTCATCAAACAATTACCATCTTCCTAACTTTTCTAGGTCCAGAGCAGGATTTGCCACTGCTGTTTTGCAGGGCATCCTTGCCTTTCCATAATCTTTCCACCCACACTGCTTTTCATCTTTGGGAATCTTTTGAAACACAAAGAACATAGTATAACTGTGTACACTTTTACAATAAATGTAGATGTTCGAGTGTATTCATAGTTGCAGTTTTCATTCCCTCCCTACTTTCCATCTGGCCTATGGGATAAGCTTGGACATTCACATTCTTAGTCAAGGTGGCCCCCTTCCTCCTCCACACTTATTCTGGAATACAGGGTGCCCAGCTCCTGGTCACAAGGACACACTGAGGGGCTCATGCTTGTTGGAGGCAAGAAAGTACTGAGGTTATGGTACCATCCCAACTCCCTTTATTCCCAGATGTAGTGATGTTAGATAGGGCATCCATCGGCTTCAGCAGGAGGAGAAAATATTCTCTGGTAGTCAAGGGCTTCCACATTGGGAAATCCTGAGAGTCAGGACTGCAACAGTGAATATGCTGAAACATCTGTGTTTATGGTAAGTGTACACAACTATACTTTCTATTGGAAGGATGAAGTTATCCCACTTGACTCTTGAACTCTTCATCTCCCAGATAAAAATTCTTTAACTCTTTATCAATTACTATCCACAACTTCTCTGGTTAATAAAAGTATGCATGACCAGTGTATAAAATAAAAGGGACTAAAACATTTTCACTGTGTGTATCTTTCTATCCATATCCGTAAAACAGAGCTTCCAGGTTCTCATCTTTTGTATGCTCTTTTGTTTAGTTTCTTCCCACATATCCTACCTGCTATAACAGATTTTTTTTGTAACCCATACTGCTAAGTACTTCATTTTATCATGTCCCCATGTCCCCATACATATGGGTGTTGCTGAACCAATTTGTGTGTGGCACAGCTATTACTTTTATCTTCATTAATTTTGTATCCCAAAATGACTTGAAGCTGTCTCAGAATGTTCCACAACACTGAAGTGTCCTTGTGATGTCTTCTGTCTGGGCCAGTAACCAAGGAGCCTGAATCCTCACCCCTGATATTGGTGAGGGACGTTCACTTGGAATAAAAATAGATGCACACAGTATTTCCAGATGCAGCTCTCTGCATCAAGCGCAATTTCCCTTAAGAACACACAGGGAACACACTCAGTCTGGATTTCCCTCTGTGTCTCTTCAGGCCCCCATTAAGACTTCCCACTGGCACAGCTATAGAGTCGAGTCCTCAGCAGAGTGTCCCAGGCTGAATTCTCCACCACCCTCTCTGTGAAGCCAGTGCTGTGAGTCCCTGTCCCAGGAAGTTGACACACACACTGAGATTTGATTTTCTCACACACACACACACACACACACACACACACACACACACACACACACACACACACACACACACACACACACACACCTGGGAAAGGCTGGCACAGATGTATTAGCTATGCCCTTTTATCCAGACTATAAGGTTGATACTGCCACCAGGGCACTTCAAAGCCAGCTAATTTAAACCTCTTACAATGGTACCCAATTATACTGAGTGAAATTAATACTAATACAAATGGTAGTGTTTGACCAGTATGGTAAGGCTTTCAGGAGTGGCCACAGTGTCACCATTTAAATGCAGCTACTCTCAAATTTTAAAATATTCTCTAAAGGACCAGCCACAACAAAAGGTTTAAATATATTTAATAACAAATAATAAAAGAACATGGCAGCACTAAATATCTATTTATAATAAAAAACAGTGTGTCAGTCACAGGAAATATTAAAAATAACACGGATGAATAGATCCACACAGATACAGAAAAGCAGTACTTAACTAATCTCACTGATTGAGCTAAAGAATTACTATTTCCTGGTTACTTACTAAATATTACTAAAGCAAGGCAAGACGAAGTGGGTGAGAGATCCTTCTACGTCAGGTTCCAAAAAAAAAAAAAAGACTGCTTTGAAACTTCTGTCTCATCATTTTAGTCCTGGATTACAGAATGACATCTGGTCATCTGACGTCTAGTCCCCATACCACCCCCTTTACTAGCAGTTGAACCAAGATCTAGCATGTGTGTGAATAACACACACACACACACACACACACACACACACACACACACACACACACACACACACACACACACACACACCTTTGCTAAGATATGTTGCAACTTCTGGAAATCATAAAACAATTTGAAAATTCCACCCATCCACAGTAGCAATTAGTTCACTGCTAAAGACAATACAGAAGGCTTCTTAGTACAGACTTTTTGTCTCTGCATTGAGACCTGTGAGATACAATCTTTGTGGCTTATACCAAGTAATTTAATGTCAAAGTATTTTTCAAAGTTAGCTGGACTGAGATAAACCTCTTTTCTCTTCCAGTATCCTCTGTTACAATGTATTCATTTCAGTAGTTACCATACAGTTTGACATACAGGTGTACTTCTTTTTCTGTCCAGCAGGACCCACTGTTGGTATATTTTTAACACAAGCAACTTTACAAACACAAGCACCTGTACAAATCAGTTTGATGTATAAATGACCTAAATTATTTGCAAAACTCCAGGTAGCTATGTTGCCATATGTTACACACCCACTGCCTTACTTCTCCTGGCATAGCTGGCGATACCTCACATTGTCGTGGTCCTTTTCTGGTTTTATTGGGTACAAAATAATGTAATCTGCAAGTAAAGCCAACTTTTCTTGATTACCATAGCAGTTATACCCTTAAATTTCTGAGTCCCTTATTTCCTTTGGCAGTGGTTATATATGTAATGTAAATAAAAGGATACAGAGGACACCCCTGCCTGGTTCTTCTGTGCAAACAGAACGCATCAGTGAGACTCCCCACTTTAATTTTTGCCTCCTATACCCTCCTAATTAACCTTATTATTGTGTGAGGGAATGCATATGCTTCCTTTGCCCTACTCATAAATTCCCAGCTTACTCTGTTGAGTGCTTTCTCTGCATCAAGACCCACCAACATTGGCATTTCTTGTATTCTGCTTCTGTCTGGATTATCATTGTACTGTTAATGTTACATGTTTGCCTTCCCTGCACAAAAAACACATTGATCCATATCTGCCAATGTTGGAATCACCTTTGCCACTTTTTTAGTTATTATGGTGATAAACACTTCATAATCATGGTTTAGAATCAAAATGGGTCTATATGAAGCTGGGTCTTTACCATCTTTAAGTATTGCGACCTCTACAGCTTTCTTCTAGGATGTTGATGTTTGCCTCCTTTTAAAATGCTGTTAATCTTTCAAATCTTTATCAGTTTCTTCCCTCCTAGCTTCTAAGTTTCCACAAGAATACAATCTATTCCTGGAGACTTTCCTGTAGATTGGGTATGCATCACCATTTTTTCTCATCTCCTCCTATCCTAGCTGTTAATAATTAAGTTTCATCTACCTCTAGTCTTGGTATATGTAATTCTTCCATAAACATTTGCATTTGTAGCTTCTCTTGATTTCTTCATTTATCTGCTTTATACAGATTTTCATAACATTTCCGAAATATTGCTAATACTTCTACAGTATCTCTGGTTATTTTCTTTATTGTAGGCTTCCTAAGCCTGGCAACAACCCTTTCTACTTTCTGTTGCCTGAGCTGTTAATGCTAAAAGCTTTTGTACCCTGAAGTTATCAGAAACGTTTGCTTAACAGCAGTCTTTGTAAATTCATGCATGTTATCATGGTAGTCCCCATTTTCTCTTTAGCACTCTGCAGTTGTGCCTCTTGTTCTGAGAGATTTCCCCTGTTCTGCAATACCTTAACCTTTGTCAGTCCCTTTAAATAGTTCCTACCCAATAGCTGAAATTTATCCAAAAAGATAAATTCACTGTCTCTCTTTTCTGAAGTACTGTTTTCACACTGTGAGGGCTGTAATGAAGCTGTTTACTCAGTGTGAAGCCATCTTGGAAGTCTGTGCATCTTGAATTTCATTCTAAATTGTGTGCAAGTGTTGATTTTCTTTAGGTTGGTGGGGAGAGCTTGCCAAAATGTAGGTGCTAGGGGTAATTTGAGTTTGTGTGGATTGTGAGTAGTGTCTCAGGTTGTATGAGGTGGGTTTTTGTGACATTTAGCTGTAAGGGGAGGGAATGTTTGAAGATGATGTAGTTTGTAGAATTGAGATCCTAACAGTAGGTTAGATGTTTGTTTTATGTGTAGCCATTTCACTTTTTTTAGGGTGAGACTGAAGTTCATGGAAGGGTGAGTTTATAGTGCAGTTGTAGATGGAGATTGTCTGGAATGAGGTGGTGGTTTTCTTTGAGATGAATGCGAAAAAAAGGTTTTCCATTGCTGATGGCTGCTATGGCTGATTGAAATAAAATGGGAAATCTTTCTGGCCCAGAACAAGATAAGAGTTTATTTTGTTCTTGAATTTGTGGTTACCTATCCTTTTGTCCAAATTGCTTTTGAAAAAAATTAGAGAAGTAGTTTGCTTTATGTAATACTCTACTCTTAGCTTGTAACCTCACTTCTCACTCTTTCTTTAAATTACTTCTCTGGCAACAAATGTTATGTAAATGTTATGTACCATAATTTGTTAATCCTGATGGTTTACTGTACAATGTTATGTTAATTCCTTCCTAAAGTACGTGGCATTGCCTCTTATTGCTTTGTATTTTCTATATTATTATTAAGTATGTGGAGCTTTTCTCCCCGGGCCTCTACTGAAAATGGAAATATCTCCAACTAGACTAGCCCGGTCAACAAATGTAAAATAAATAAATAAATGAAATAAATAAATATGTGGAGGTGAAGACTGTTCGGTAGAAGTGCTATTCTGTGTTATACAAAACTATCCGCACAATATGTTTTATCTATTTTGCAAAAGATATTAAGGTCCCTAGAGTGTGGGTGTTTGATATCAATGGACTTGCAAATGCGTAATGGGTCTAACAGAATATGGTTTGTTGAAGCTCTGTATGCAAGATGTAGGTCATGTCAGTAGTCTGTACAATAGTGAGAGAATGGATAAGGCTTTGAGATGGTCTGCAGAGTTTTTACAATTTATTTGATTTCTTTAGTGACAAAGTATTGGATTGCTCCAGTTGTGAGAAGTGTTTGGATGGATACATATCGAAAGGGGCTTTGTACTCAGTGCACAGCCTGAGTGCCGAGTGCAATGGTGCAATTCTTTGTTTGGATCTGGAAGCAGTATCTTTATATAAAAACTATACAATGAGAAAGGATTTCCTTACAACAGTGGGTACATGGTTAGCAAAGGACAGTTCATTGTCTACACAAATTTCCAGATCCCTAACTACATTTTTCATGGGAGTGTTGTCAGTGTGATAGTTACAATGGGAGCGATGCCTGCTAAAGGATATGATTATACACTTCTTGGCATTTAATTGCAGTACATGATTTTGACACTAGATATTTGTTTGGGGCAGACCCTCTTGGAGGATTTTGGTGACTTCTGGGGAATCTATAATGGCATCAAGTTTGTTGTCATCTGCAAATTTGGTCAGCCACAAACCCTTAATGTTAGCTTTAACCTCCGAGAAATAAATGCCGAAGAGAAGTGGACTAAGGACAGAACCTGGGGTACACAGCAGGTGTCCACCCTAATTTCCTGGGTACTTTCTGTGAGCCCGTTTGCTGTCCAGCGAGTTACATAGGGTGACATTTACATGGGAGAGTTTGTCCATGATACTTAAATGTGGGATGGTGTTGAACACCTTAGGGAGGTCTAGATAAATGTTGTCCACTGTTTGCCCTCATCCATTGCTTCAGTAACTTTTTCAAGGACGTTAACAAGGTTAAGTAGGCTGGACCTGCCCTTGATGAATCTGAACTGGGTCAGATCAAGAGACTGTAGGTTATGTACATCCATACATAATTCCTTGATGATCCTCTTCATAGCCTTACACTTGAGACTGGTCAGACTTATGGGTCCTTAATTTCCTGGGTCCAGTGAAATTCCACTGTTGTGCATGGGAATGGCTGTTGCTGTTTTCCTTTCATTCTGCATGACGCTTGTTTTGAGGCTGATATTGAATCGCTTCTGTAGGGGATTAGACAAGTCATGCGTTAAGCTGACTAGCAGGCAGGCTGATATGTTATCTGGTCCCATAGATGATGTGTTCTTGACCTGAAAGTTAAAGTTGTTTTTTGTGTGCAGTAAGTTTTTGTATTTTTATTATAGATCCTGCTTGTATTTGTATTCCACCACAAGGTTTTTTTTTTTTTTTTTTGAATTTGTGGTTGCATTTATTTCTGAGGGGGACAGATGCATCATTGAAGTTATTTACATGTGCATAAAGTTTGGCAGGAAGGATTCCACATAAGCAGTGGGGTCATCAAGATGGAAGGAGTTTTTAAATTTAGCCAGGTCATCACTCAGTTTTAGATTAGCTTTTGCATAATGTCAAGATGCTTCAGTTTTCAGTCTTATGGTGAATGTGATTAACTTGTAGTCTGAATGTGGACAGAATGGCTTTGTCTAGCTTCTAAATAGGGCACCTGTAAGGAGGCCTCTGTCAGTGTTTTGCAGATTGTCATTGGTTAGGGTCCAAAGTGCTCCCATAATACACTGTCCATGCCAGAATATGTGCTGTTTGGAAGAAAGCAAGAGGTAGTGTTGTATGTAATGATATATTTGGGTGTGGACTTTGTGTTGTAGAAATTTTCCCAGAGCTGGGGGGATGAATATTGGCTGGAAGTGAGAGGAAACTTTTGGGCTGGTTTGTTTTGGGAAGGGTGTAATTGAAGCAGTTTCACAAGTTTGTGGTATGATGTTTTGTGTGAGGCATAGATTAGGTATATGGGCGATAGGAAGACCTAGGTGATCTCTGCAGTGATGTGTGAGTCGGGGTTATGTTGTCAGATCAGGGAAGAGTGTTGTGGGAATATTTTTGAGTACATCAGAGATTATTTGGGATGTATGTGTTTGTGGTAGATAGTGGAAGAGGGGGATGAATGGTGATAAGGTGAGTAATTTGTGATCTGTGCTGAGTGTAGAGTTTGACAGGAGATTTTGACTTCTGTAAGGAAATCTTCTAAGGAATGTTTTGCTATGCCATTTTGTAGTATTGGTGTCATGATGAAGTTATCTTCCTGTAGGAAGTGTCCTCAACTGTGGTGCTAAATGTATGAAGCAGTGATACAATTCTATACATAGTTCATTCAGTTTTGGGATTTTATTTTTAGTAAAGCATGTATTACATATCTAGTGTTGGTTGAGTTAAACTAAAATAAGACATAAGAATTATAACGTAGAGCCATAAGTTTTGAAGAGTTATCTTCTGAAAATGTGCTCAGCTGTGCAAAACCATTCTGTTTATAAGATTAAAAAAATAGCCAGAATTTGCCAGGATCAGTAGTAATATGGTGGTTATGGTTAATGAAACTAATTATATAATATTTTTCTGTGTTCAACAGTAAAGAGAAAAAATTTCCTGTCGCAATCTGCATCCCCAGGTAGTAGTTAGTCTTTTTAAGAGGCTAGCGTTATATTGTTGCAATTGCATTTTATTACCTGAAGTATCTTTACGAATGTTTTGAAGTTTTCTTGTAAATATGTTTCCATTAGTTGTAATTATTTTTATGTAGTTTTATTGTAGGTTTTTATTAATAATGACATTATTTGGCGAGTAAAAGCAGACCACTTGTATTAGAAGCTTGTTGATGTTCTTCATCTCACATTGCTGCAGTCCTTACACTTGGGTAGTCCGCTGTCCTCGGTCGGCCCGAATATCAAAGTATTAGGCTGACGTCGGTCAAGGCGCTTAAGACTGACATCAGAACGTCAGTGTACAAATGCGCATGACCGATGTCATATCCTCAGTCTTTTTTGCCGCATGGTCCGATGCAGAAGCAGCGTTGCAAGTGCCGTTCGGCGTTCTGAAATTTTTCGAATTCGGAGTTTCAGACCGAGTCAAAGTTGGCTAAGTACCCCGTTGGGGAATATTTTAGTTTTTCTTGCCTCAGTGGTTTACCGGATGTCAGAAAAAGTGAATAACTGTATTTCTTGTGGGAAGCAGATACCGTAGAGATTATCATACTTTGTGTATTCCTTGTTTGGGGCCTGAGCACGGCGTTGTTGGGTGTCGCTTTTGTGCTAGGTTCAATAAGCGCACTATTAGCGAAGGTTAGATTGTGCCAGGTTGGTCTTGAAGCGGTGCAATTATAATATGCCGTCGGATGCTCCGGCGCCCGCTTCTTCAAGAAGCGCAAAGACAAAGCAGCTAAACCCAGGCAAGAAGAGTCGTCCGTGCGGACGCCGGTTCTTTAGAGGCGTCAGTGGAACCGGTGGTTCCGCCGGAGGCTTCTCTGGAGTCCCAGGGGGAGACTTTGATATTGCAGGATGTGGCCTCTCAGGAGGCAGGTCAGGCTGAAGGGGCTTCTCAGGTTACTGTACTCCCCTCCCTTCCTAGGGTGGTTAGGCCCTCTCCTTCTATTTCCAAGGCTTCTCCCAGAGGCAGGCCAGGTTTAGCTTCTGTTGGTGTCACTCCTAGTTCTACAGGATCTGTGCCCAAGAAGCACATGCTTAAAATGGCAGAAGATTTAATTACTTTGATTAGAGGTTCTTTGCCCCCTCCTGATAAGAGGCCTAGGGTGGAACCAGAGTTGGGGAGTTTTGAGCAGGCTTCGGATGTTTCAGAGTCTTCGGCTGAAGACTTGCAGGAGTACTCTCCTTATTCTGATTCTGATGCAGATGATTCGACTCCTTCTGCTTCTCCTCCAGAGGATTTTTCTTTTCAGAGACTCTTCATTCCATGAGGGAACATTTTAAGTGGGAAGGTCAGGACTTCTCTGATTCCAGGAAAAGGCTTAGGGAATTTTTGCTTTTACCCCAGCATAGGCCTTTGGCTATACCACCTGTTCTGGATGTTGTGGAGGATGTGTTTGCAGAGGCTTCACTTAATCCTGATTCTTTGCCTCCTGCTCCTGTTAAACCGGATAGGTATTACAGGGTGCCTGAGGCTCATAAATATCTTTATAAGAGTCCTAGGGCGGACCCAGAAACTGTTAGTCAGGGACCTAAGGGTGTCAAGGCCTCTGTTGTAAAAAATCCGGTTCCTCCAGATAAAGAGGCCAGAGCTTTGGATAGATGGGGAAAGAAAGTCTATACTTCTTCCACCTTAGCTATGAGGGCTTTGAATTGCCAGTTTCACATGTTGAAATATCAAAACTATCTTCTTTCCCAATTGAAGTCTAAGGTAGATGCTCTGGCGGAAGGCATTGAGTGTAAAGAATTACAAGATTTGGTGCATGTCTCGGAACAGGTGGGTAGGCATTCTTTACAATGTGGTTTTGATGCTGTACAGGCCTCGTCTAGGGTGGCTGCCACTGGTTCAGTTCTTCGCAGGCACGCCTGGCTGAGGGATCAGAATTTATCTGACCATGTTAAGACAAGGATTTTGGATGCTCCTTTACAGTCTGATGTGTTGTTTGGTTCACCTGTGGAGTCAGTCTTGAAGAAAATGGAGGACAAGGCTAAGTCTATGCAGGCTGTTAAAGATTTTTTGCAAGTTCAGCCTCCGAAGTTTAGTAGGAATTGGCCTGCTAAGGGGTGGACGTATCCTTCTTATGATTCTCAGTTTAGGGGTAGATCTAGACGTGGTAGGGGCAGGGCTCAGAGTTCCTTCAGACCTAGAACGGGGAGTTCACCTGCACAGTCTTCGGGTGAGGGCAGGGGCCAGTCCTTTCGTAAACAGGCCTAATGACCTACCTTTTCAGCTGCCAGATCCTTCTCGCCTGGCAGCACCTTTGGGAGGAAGGTTGGCACTCTTCAAGGAAAATTGGAGTTTGATTACTCAAGACAGATGGGTATTGGATATCATACACCAAGGTTACAAGTTTTATTTCCATACCTTGCCTCCTTTCAAAGGCATGCCAGACGTTCCTCCTCAGCAAAGACTAGAGGCTCACAAACAAATTTCTCTGCTACTTCAAATAGGGGCCATACAACCGGTCCCTCTACCAGAAGTGGGCCTAGGATTTTATTCTCGCCTGTTCCTAGTACCAAAGAAGGGGAACATGTGGAGACCAATTTTGGATTTATCTATCCTCAACACATATCTGGACATTCCCAAGTTCAAAATGTTGACGTTACAACAGCTTTTGCCTCTGCTGGGCAAAGATCACTGGATGGTGACTCTGGATCTCAAGGAGGCTTACCTTCATGTTCCTATCAGGCTCAGTTGCAGGAAGTATCTGCGTTTTGGCTGGGACTTTTCATTATCAGTTCTC
Source organism: Protopterus annectens (assembly GCF_019279795.1). Classification (NCBI taxonomy): domain Eukaryota; kingdom Metazoa; phylum Chordata; order Ceratodontiformes; family Protopteridae; genus Protopterus; species Protopterus annectens. The sequence continues at coordinate 1,187,052,919 of NC_056739.1, forward strand.
TGCATTGCCCTTTGGCTTATCTACTGCCCAGAGTGTTCACGAAAGTTCTGGCTCCAGTGATAGCTTTCTTCAGGCTAAGAGGAATACAGATCTATCCTTATTTGGACGATTGCCTGATTCTGGCCCAAGAAAAGGACGAACTTCTTCATCATTTACAGTATGTGATAGCAGTGCTAAGATGCCTGGGGTATTCTGTGAACGAAATAAAGTCCAGTCTAGTACCCTCTCAGGACATGTGCTTTCTGGGTGTGAGACTGAATACAGCATCCCAGATGGCCTTTTGACCCCGGACAAACAAAAGAATCTTTCTCTTTACTTCCATCGGTTGTCTCATCAGTCCAGGCTGACTGCAAGGACAGTCCTTCAAGCCTTGGGGTTCATGGCATCTTGTATTCTGGTGCTTCCCAATGCCAAACTGCATATGAGGAAGCTACAATGGTATCTCAAAAATGTATGGACACAGCACTGCCAAGATATGGACACTGTCATTCAAATAATACCTTGCATTCAAAAGGAGTTTTTGTGGTGGGCTCAGGAATGTCACCTAAACAAGGGACTCTCTGTGACCCGACCAGAGGCGAGTCAGATTCTAACGACAGATGCCTCAGACAAAGCTTGGGGAGCTCATCTAAATGGAAAGTGGATACAAGACACGTGGCCTGCCAGACTTCAACATCTACATATCAACTTGAAGGAGATGTTAGCAGTCCAATTTGCATTAATAGCTTTCAAGGATTTACTTCTTCCAGGGCAGGTGTTGGTTCTAACAGACAACACAACTGTCATGTGGTACATCAACAAGCAAGGGGGGACGCATTCTTATCCTCTATGCAGACAAGCAATGATTTTGTGGGAGACTGCTCTCAGTTTACAGCTGAATCTTCAGGCAAGGTTTCTGCCGGGAGCACAGAACTCCTTAGCAGATGTGTTGAGCAGACAAATTATGGATCCCCACGAGTGGAAATTGGATCCCCATGTATTTCAGAAACTGACAGTGTTATGGGGAACTCCAGACATAGATCTGTTCGCTTCTCCACTAAACTACCAGCTGCCAAAGTTTTGCACAAAAAGGTTTCATCCCACAGCTTGGAAAGTGGATGCTCTTTCATTCAAGTGGAGCAATCTTCATGTGTATGCCTTTCCACCTCTGCCTCTCCTCCCAAAGGTACTCCTGAAGGTCAGACAGGACAAGCCAAAGATGATTTTAATAGCTCCAGATTGGCCTCGACAGCACTGGTACCCATTACTGAGAAGTCTGGTACGGAGCCTCCATGGCCTTTGCCTTGATTCCACACCTGCTGTCTCAGGAGAACAGTCATTTACTCAATGTCAAACTTCACTCTCTACATCTCACAGCCTGGCATATTCTGTTTTAAACCCTGGAGGGTCTCAGCTTCCACAGCAAGTTTTGAATGTTATTTTGGAGGCCAGAAGGCCTAGTACAAGGAAAGTGTACGCAGATAAATGGAAGAGATTTTTATTTTGGAGTACAGCAAAGGAATTTGATGTTTCTAAGCCTAATTTAAGTGTGGCTCTTCAATATCTTACTGAGTTACTGGACAAGGGTTTGTCCTTCTCTTCTATTAAGGTTCATGCTGCAGCAATTTCTGCTCACTATGACTGTGACCCACCATTGTTTTCTCATCCTTTGTTTAAGCAATTCCTTAGAGGGGCAAAGAATATAAGACCCCCACGTAGAGCTCCTACTCCTGCTTGGGATCTCAATTTTGTGTTGGAGAAACTCACTCTACAACCTTTTGAGCCTGCAGCTACTGCCGAGTTGAAATATTTGTCATGGAAGACTGCTTTTTTGTTGGCCATTACCTCTGCGAGAAGGGTTTCTGAATTACAGGCCCTTATGGCAGTTGAGCCTTTCTTGATTTTCCATAAGGACAGGGTATCTTTGCGTACTAATCCTTCCTTTATGCCTAAAGTGGTTTCTAGTGTGGCTTTAAACCAAACTATTCATTTGCCTACTTTTTATGCAAACCACCAAAATAAAGGGGAAAAGATTTTGCACACTTTGGATTTACACAGGCAGTTGCGATATTATTTGAGCAGAACTAAAGGGTTCAGGCAGTCTCAGCAGTTATTTGTTTCTTTTGCTTTGGGTTCTCAGGGCAAGCCTGTGTCAAAACAAACTATTTCTAAGTGGATTGGGTTTTGTATTGCTTTCTGTTATTCCCATCATGGTAAGGTGATTCCTGCTGGGATTAGGCCTCATTCCACTAGGGCTACTGCCACTTCTACAGCTTTTTTAAGGGGGGTGGCAACTAAAGATATTTTGGAGGCAGCTACTTGGAGTTCAGTGCATACTTTCTCTAAGCATTACCACCTTCCACTTTACTCTAAATCTAGGGCTTGTTTTGCCACTGCAATTTTACAGGGCATTTTGGCAGCTCCTAATGCTTTATAGTTTTGCCATCCTCCCTTACCTCTGCTTTGGGATTCTACCCAAGTGTAAGGACTGCAGCAATGTGAGATGAAGAACATAGTACAGTTTTGTACCTACCATAAATGTAGATGTTCGAAGATCCACATTGCTGCAGTCCAATTTACCCTCCCTCCTTCCGCTCTGTAGTTAGAGGCGGTTGTGTGGTTTGGGTTGTGAATATTGTGGATATTGTATATATTGTACATATGATTAGTGCAAGGGTGGTTGGTTGTTTTTTGCTGTCTTTTGGTTTTGACCTTTCTTTTTAGGGTCTTCTGACATCTGGGGCAAGAAAAGACTGAGGATATGACGTCGGTCATGCGCATTTGTACCCTGACGTCCTGATGTCAGTCTTAAGTGCCTTGACCGACGTCAGCCTAATACTTTGATATTCGGGCCGACCGAGGACAGCGGACTACCCAAGTGTAAGGACTGCAGCAATGTGGATCTTCGAACATCTACATTTATGGTAGGTACAAAACTGTACTTTTATTTGCTGTGCTCTGACCAGATAAATTTAATGTTGGAATTAACCAGTCAAGAATAAGTTGAGGAAGTCTGATTAGTAACTTTAAGATTCCTAATAGAATTTAGCCATTAGTATTTTTTTTGGATGATGTTACTGAAGGCAAGTGATCTTAAAATATCTTGCGAAATAGGTTAGTAGCAGAATTCTTATTTCATAAAAGTTTAGAAATGAGTGTGTGATCAGTCCTTGAATACTTTTTATATCTACATGAGTATTTCTGGATTATTTTTAGTTATTTGTGACATAAGATGTCTTGCAAATGAAATTGTTGAAGGAAATCAGTAATTCTGCATGTTTTCTAACTCTATTGGTTGGGAGGGTGGCCTAATGGTTAAGGTATTTGCCTTACAAACACAAGGTACAGGGTTTGAGTTTCACAAGGGATAATTGGCTAAGCTTAAAATGGCCCAAAAGGGCAGTTAGCTTAGTACTAATCTATGAACCTATGAACCTGTGTACGTCACGTTCCATGCCTGGCAGTGCATTACAGTTAACATAATTATCTTCACAGGATGCTCACGATAAGTGTGTATTGTTTTGGAGTTGCTCATCTAGACTCATTGTGCTTTATTTGTGATGGATTTGGGTCCAGGGCAATGAATGAGCAATGGGCCAAGTTGGTCCCTAAGGGCCTTCTTCCCACCAACTCTTCTTTGTCATCTTACATCGCTCTCAGGACTCCAAGACATCCAAGGAGGATCAGAAAAGGTGATCCTCTTTCTTCACCCCAGGTCTTTCCTCTGTGGGCTTGTCAGACCCGAAGGTCTCAAGACTTTCGGGTGCCCTGGTGCTGATGTCTTCCCTGACACAACCAGCTACTAGCAAGGCTCCATCACCAGCTCCAAGTCTTCCTAGCTGATTTTTAGTTAAAGGGGTTTCCTTGGATCGGGCAACTTCCCATTCTCCCTGTCCAGTCTGCTGGAGCTGTCACCAGAGTGCTTGCCTTTTCCATTCCAGCTCTGAGTCTCCCCAGCTCTGATGCTGCAGATGAGTTCCTCGTCATCTAAGTGACCCTCTAAGCCTCCATTGGTGGCTTCTTCCACCCAGTCATTAAGGTCAGTGGGCAGTATCAAAGCTTCTGACTTGGAGCAGGTGATGAGGTCTTTTTTGCAGACTAAGATGCAATTAGACCATACCCCTTCAGGTCCTTGACCAGTTCCTGGACCCTCCGCTCCATCTGTCTGATTTTCTCCCTCGGCCCCTTTGGATCTGAGGTCATCGGGTCTGGCTGCATTCCCACCCTCTGTGTCATATCAGACAGCTTGGCCTTCTTCGGTTCTGACTCCCTCCATAGTCTAGTCAACTTCAACTACTTTGGGGCTGTGGCATCGAGGCTGGGGTTTCTGGGTCAGGGTTGTCTGCCTCTGCTTTGATTTCATCCATCCCATTTGGAGATTTGGCATTCGACAGCTCACCTCCAATCTCGGCATCTGGAGGAGGCATAGCTTCCATGGATTCTGGTGCTTCCCTAGTATCTTTGGTGTACTGGCACCCTTGGTTCCAGGAGGCCAGAGTCTACTTCTGCCTTCGATGTTGTGGAGAGGATGTCCTCTTTTAAGGAGATAGGTCAGATTTTCCCAGCTGGTCTCCCATTCACTTTCTTTTCTTGAACTGCAACCAGTCACCAGCCTACTCCTGGGCGGCCTATGCTGGTTGGTCTCCAGTTTGCTTCCCTGGTACAAAGGAAGGCAGCCAACGCCATTTCCTCAGTCTTTCTTGCCGCGGAGCCCGAAGCAGAAGCATTTTGCACAAGTGCTGGTCGGCCGAGTACCTTCTTTTTGTATTCTGACTGCTTAGTTGAAGGCATCCTCAGATAAGTACCCCATTGGGGACCATCTTTTCCTGCTTTAACGAATGTCAGAGAAAGTTAATAACTTTCTTGCCTGTGGAAAACAGATTCTGCACCGTGATTTTCACTCCTGTTGTATTATTTGTATTACTTGTTTGGGCTTTGAGCACGACGTCCCTAATTGTGTTCTCTGTGCTTCTTTCAACCCGCATACCATATGCCGTAGAGCTAGGATCTTGTTCAGGCATTTCGGAGTTTGGCCTAAGTTTGTCAGTATGGCGTCTTCTGGTCTCCCGACTTCAGATGTTCCTAAGAAGTGCAAGGATAAGGACGACGACAGGATTAGGCTCAAATTAGCCGATAACGTCCCTGTTAAGTTGGTTGTCGGCCCAGCATTAGTCAGTGAGGCACTTTCTTTGCCCCTGCAGTCTGCGGATCTTCAGTAGCAGGCATCTGTGGAGATCTTTTCTGAGTCCTCCTTACTGCAGGCTTCCACTTCGTCTTCTGACCCTCTGCCAGTCGCCAACTCTGATGGATCCAGAGCTGCTAAGCAGGTGCTGGCTTCTGAGGCCTCTTTTCTCTGCCCAGAGACCAGATCCAGGCAGACCACCTTGATTCAGACTACTGCGGTGGCTAGGCCTCCTGAGTCCCTCCGGCTTTCTAGCAGGCCTTCCAGCAGAAAATTTACTCCAAAGCAGGCGCTGGCCTCCCCTCAAATGCCTCCATCTCAGATGATTAAAATGGCTAGTGATCTCTTGACCCTTATCAGGGGCTCTCAGCCACCTCCTTCTAAGAGGGCTAGGGAATTGTGCCCAGAAGATTTGTCTGCCTCAGACTCTGAGGTTACCAGCAACTCTGCTGATGAAGAGGGAAACGCTCAACTTTTTTCTGGTTTTGAGGATTCTGATGCAGAAGACTCCATCTTTTCTGCCTCCCCTCCAGAAGATTTTTCTTTTGGAGATACTCTGAATACTCCTAGGGAACATTTCAAATGGGAAAGTCAGGACTACCCTCAGTCTAAGAAATGGATTAAGGAGTTCTTGGATTTGCCACAGCATAATCCTTTGGCTATCCCTCTGGTTTTGTAAGTTGTTGATGTTTTCATGGAGAATTCTTTGACTCCTAATTCTGTTCCTCCTGCTCCCAGAAAGCTTGGCAGATATTCTAGACTTCCTGATTCTCATCAGTTCCTTTTCAAGAATCCTACTGGTGATCCAGAGATATTTCTCAGGGCCCTAAGGGTGTTAAAGCCATGGTTGCTAAAAATCCTGTTCCTTCTGACAGGGAATCTAGGGCCTTGGATAGATGGGGTAAAAAGGTTTATACTTCTTCTACCCTGTCTATTAGGTCTGTTAATTGTCTTTTCATATGCGTAAGTATCAGCAGCATACTTTGGAGGCTATTAAGGCTAAAATTGCTGGTGTTCCTTCCCTGATGGAGAGTAAGGACATGCAAGATTTATTGAATTCTGCCACTCTGTCACTAAACATTCTTTACATTGTGGTTTTGACACTTTGGAGGCTTCTTGTAGGGCAGCAGCCACTGGTTCTGTCATTAGAAGACATGCTTGGCTCAGGGAACAGCCCCTTTCTGAGCCTGTCAAATCTAAATTACTGGATGTACCTTTGCACAAGGACAATCTTTTTGGTAGCAAATCAGAAGAGGTGTTAAAAGTTGGAGAATAAGGCCAAATCTATGCAAACTGTTAAGGACTTTCTGCAAGTTCAACCTCCTAGTAGGCATTACCCTTCTAAGAACTGGACTTTTCCTGATCCTAGTAAACAGGGTCACACTAGGCCTAGGGGTTACAGGTCTTCTAGGGGACAGGCTTCCACCCCTCAAAAGGCTAAGCACTGGCAGGATTCTTCTTCAAAATTGGGGAGTTCTAAGCAAACTTCCCAAAGCAAGCATTCCTAGTGATTCCGGCCTTCCCCTGTCTGCCTCTGCAGGCCCAGGGTTTCCTTTGGGGGGAAGGTTAGCCATTTCTGCAGATGTCTGGTTCACCATCACAGACTACAAATGGGTGCTCAAAATAGTATCCCAAGGCTACAAGTTCTCCTTTCACACCTTCCCTGTTCCCCAAGGATACCCAGATATCCTCCCACATCAAAGGGCAGATGCAGAAAAACAAGTTTCTTCTTTGCTAAACCTGGGAACAAAAGAGCCAGTTCCTGCACTACAGATAGGCCAAAGTTTTCTACTCAAGACATTTCCTGGTTCCCAAAAAAGGGGGCACCTGATGCCCTATTCTGGATTTGTCCATTCTAAACACTTTTCTGGTGATGCCCAAATTCAAAATGCTCACTTTTCAGCAGTTGCTGCCAATGCTGGCCAAGGATTCCTGGCTGGAGGCTTTGGATCTCAAAGAAGCTTATCTGCACATCCCAGTAAGGGAAAGCTGCAGGCAGTTCCTTTGCTTCAGGGCGGGGAACAGGCACTTCCAATATTCCGCACTGCCCTTTGGCTTATCTACTGTTCCCAGAGTTTTTACAAAATGTCTGGCTCCAGTCATTGCTTTTTGCAGGCAAAGAAACATTCAAATTTACCCTTACTTGGACGATTGTCTTATTCAGACAAACTCTCCAGAGCAACTTCTAAAGGATATGGACTTTGTAAAGAACCTTCTCACCTCTTTGGGCTGCACCACCAACGAAAAGAAGTCAAAATTGGTACCCACCTGGGAGAATGTAATCCTGGGAGCGAACCTAAGCACAGCCGCCCAGATGGTATTCCTCCCTCAAGAGAAAACAAATGGATCTTTCGAATTACTTCAAAAATTTGGCAACCATAACCCAGCTCTCTGCAAGGCAATTCCTGTAAGCCCTGGGATTCATGGCTTCATGTATTCTGATGATTCCATATGCCAGACTGTATCTGAGGAAAATACAATGGTACTTCTAAAACCTTTGGTGTCAACACACTCAGGATTTAGACTTGATACTTCCTCTGATTCCCTGCTTGCAGACGGAGTTCCTTTGGTGGGCCGACGGCCTGTGCACAGAACAAAGGCCTGCCTTTCTGTCCACCTCCTGCCAGCCAAACTCTCCCAACAGATGCCTTGGACTACGCTTGGGGAGCACATCTAGAGGGCACATGCATTCAGGGGACTTGGAACTATCAACAGGTTCATTTGCACATACATTTGAAGGAATTGATGGCGGTCCAGTAGGCCTTGATGGCTTTCAAGCATCTTCTCTCTCCTGGTACTCTTCTGTAAGGACAGACAACACCATAATTATGTGGTACATCAACAAGCAGGGAGGGACTCACTCTTACCCCCTGTGCAGACAAAGCATGATACTATGGTCCATAGCAACTTCCATGGGCATTCATCTGATAGCTCAGTTTCTTCCAGCAAGGCTCAACACCTTGGCAGACCGATTGAGCAGGCAGGTCCTGGATCCTCAAGAGTGGCAACTAAACAGGACCATCTCCTATCGCATCATTCAGCGTTTGGGTACTCCCCAGGTGGATCTCTTCTCATCTCCAACCACCCACCTTCTTCCAACCTTTTGCACCAGGGATCATCACAACCAAGCTTGGAAAGTGGATGCTCTGTCCGTCCCCTAGACACAGCTCTCGATCTATACATTCCCTCCTCTGCCTCTTCTTCCCAGAGTGCTGTTAAAGGTAAGGAACGAAAAACCAAGGGCCATCATCATAGCTCCAGACTGGCCCAGGCAACATTGGTATCCACTACTTTGCAGTCTCTCCCAGTCTCAGCCTTGGCATCTTCCCCTGATACCAGATCTCTTGGTTTGGGGGGGGATTCTGCATCTTCATCTTCAGACTCTGCATTTGGCAGCTTGGTTCATAATTTAAACCTTTCCCAACAGCTGGTTGAGGTCCTTAATGAGGCCAGGAGGCCTAGCACTAGGAAAGTGTATGCAGATAAGTGGAAAAGATTCTCCATTTGAATGCAGACTAAAGGGGAAGACCCTTCTCAACCTACTCTTCCTCTTATTCTTGACCATTTGGCAGGCTTGCTTAATGGACTTTATCCATGCTTCAGCTATTTCTGCTCATTATTCTTTTGAGCATCCCATTTTCTCTCATGCCTTGATGAAACAGTTCCTCAGGAGAGCTAGCAATTTAAAGCCTCCCGGAAGGGCACCTACCTACTCCTGCTTGGGATCTTAATTTTGTACTTGAGAAACTTACTCTGCCTCCTTTTGAACCAGCTGCCTCAGCAGACCTGAAGTTTCTGTCCTGGAAAACTGCCTTTCTCTTGGCTATTACTTCAGCTAGAAGAGTTTCTGAGCTGCAGGCCTTAATGGCAATACAGCCTTTTATCATCTTCCATGTGGATCGAATTTCTTTTTGAACTAATCCCTCTTTTATGCCTAAGGTGGTTTCTAGCCTGACTCTTAACCAGTCTATCCACCTGCTTATCTTCCTTCCTAATCCTCAGAATAAAGGAGAAAGGTTACGGAATTCCCTAGATGTGCTTAAACATTTACCTGGACAGGACTAAACCTTTTCGAAAGTCGGATCAATTGTTGGTCAGTTTTGCTCCTGGAGCTCATCAGGGCAAAGCTATTTCTAAACAGACCTTTTCTAAGTGGATTACTCATTGTATTCACTTTTGTTACTTTCAGCATGGCAAGCTTCCTCTTCAGATTATTAGGACCCATTCTACTAGTGCAGCCTCTACCTCAGCAGCTTTTTTAAGAGGTGTACCTACTAGAGACATCCTGAAAGCAGCTATCTGGAATTCTGTACACACTTTCACTAAACATTGCAATTTACCCTTGTTTTCTAAGTCCAGGGTTGGTTTTGCCACTGCAGTTTGCAGGGCATCCTTACAACCCTTAAATAGTGGGTGTTCCTCCTCCCTTTTGTTTTTTTCCTGGGCTTTGGGAATCAACTCATTTTGTAAGGACTGCAACAGTGAAACACGAAGAACATAGTACAGTTGTATACACTTACCATAAATGTAGATGTTCGAGTGCATTCACTGTTGCAGTCCTGGTTTCCCCCCTTCCATCCCCCTTTTTCATAGGGCACAGACTGGACTTTTCTTTTCCTGGTCTAACCTTTTTCTGGGGGCTCCTCACAGTTAAGGCAAGAAAAACTGAGGAAATGGCATCTGCTGCCTTCCTTTGTACCTGACTAAGGCCTAAACCGAAGTCAGCCGACATCATATACCAAGGACTTTGGTATTCTGGCTGACTGTGGGCTACCAGGAGACGGATAACCCATTTTGTAAGGACCGCAACAGTGAATACAGTTGAACATCTACGTTTATGGTAAGTGTACACAACTGTACTTTTTGGTGATCTTTTGGAGCTTCTTTGCCAGTGCAGCAGCTGGACTACTGAAGCCCCCTGACTGGAGGAGTCAGTATTTTTGGAGGCCTTCACATGGGCCTATCCATGCCTTGGATGGTCCTCCCTCCTGACGTGCTTATAGACTTAGTCTTGGAGGGTGTGGAAGGAACCTGCCACACTCAAGACCATTCCCAAGAAGCCTGGTAAAATGCTTGCTCCCCCCAAGGACAGACTATGTTGGAGTAAGGGTCTGGCTGTGGATGCAGTTGTGGTGGAGGCAGTCATCAAAAAGGAAATCTTTGAGGAGAACTCCTTAGTCCATTCCCCAAATTAGAGAATCTACTGTTTAAGGAAGCTATTGTGTGCCTCAGCCATATTTGCTTTGAGGGCACTTAATTATTTATCACACTTGATTAGACTACAACACGACCTGGTGTCTGAAGTGTTGATGAATGTTAAGATGCAGCAGTCTCCAGAGATTCAAAAGATGCTGGAGACTTGGTTGTCTACCACACTTCTATCGATCACCAACATTTCCATGAGGCTTATTTTATTGCAGCCAATGGAGCATCCTGAGCGGCTGGCTCTGGCATTGCCATGCGTGGCCACATTTGTATGCAGTTTTGTGGATTTCTTTCAGGCAACCTTTATTAACACCCAGTTTGATGGCTGCTCCTTGTTTGAGCCAATCATTAAAAATATTCTAACTAGGAGCAATCAAAAAGAGAAGACGCTGTCTGCTGTAGTGGTGTGTTTTGCTACCCATCAGGGAATCTTTTTGAGGAATCAGAAGGGGAGGCATGTGTCTCTTTTTTAGGAAGTTGCAGCAGTCTTCTCAGGATGCCCCTTCAGAGGGTTCCTCCCAAGGCCGGGGGGTGCTGCCTGCAGGGCAGGGGTGCTGTGTAGAGTCAGGGTTTCTGTGCAGCCTTCTTTGGTGGGCCCTTTCAGTGGTCCTGAAGGGTTGCTCAACTGTCCTGCTCTGGAGGTGGTCTGGTGTCATTTGGCCATTCACCCAGAAATTTGGGAGAACATCATTTCAGATGCATGAGTGTTGAAGAGTTTTGGTCAGAGGCAATGGTATTTCCTTTTTTGAAATTCCAGAGTTCTGTTACAAAATGGTCCCAGACTATGTATTTCTATATTACTATTGCAGTATTCTTTACCTAAAGAATCTCCTGGCAAGGATAACCCAATGTCCTGCCAGTATATCAAAACCTGTAATTCTTATAGGAGTTGTACATCTCTCGTATACTGCCCACAAAAGGCTGCATTGGGTAAAAGGTGATGTACGGATGCACACATTGGCACTTCTTTGCTGCTAGTCTAAATGCCATTGTTGAATGTCGGTCTGAATGCCCCTCTACTGTTGTGGTTACCAAGCCACTTTTTTCAGTAAATATCCGGCAGGGGTATCTGTCCTTCTTTTATTTGCTGTGTTTGTTGACTTCATGTCATCCAGAAAGGGAAAATGTCAGTTTGGGAGGCAGATTCCCCATAAAGACCGTCCCAGCCAGTGTCCCTTCTGTTTGGACCTTCTCACGGTCATATGTAGTGCTCTGTCTGCCAGACACTTGTGCCCAAGACCCTACGTAGTCGTCTCTCTTCCTTGTCCATATACCTAGAGAACCAACGTCTGAAGTTGTTGGCTTAGGGTGCTGTGGTAGTATCCTCCTCTCCCAAGGGCCAGCCATCTGCTAAGAAGTAGGCCAAAAAAGTTAGATGTGATCTGGCTGCTGTCCAGCCTCCCTCAAATATCTTTCTCGAGGCTGGTGAAAGTCCAGAGGACCATCCGGTAATTGCTTCAGATTTCTCTGCCACAACCCCATCAGAGGCTGGCATGAATATGGGTTCTCGCACATCCTCTGTGGCTTTTCAGACATCTGTACCTGACATTGAGGTGGCACCTCAGCTGATTTTCTGAAAGACTGACGGGGATTCCTCAGATCTTAGTTCGGGAGGTGATTCCTATGACCATTATTGAATGTCGTCAGGGGTCTGACCATCTAAGGGTGTTTTATATGGATGTCCCCCAGGAAAAAGAAGCAAAAGCAAAGCATTTTTTCTCCTGTTAAGATCCCCAACATAAATTGTAGGATTTCACTCTGGGTTTATTTAATGCATTGAAGCCTTTTCAAGGGATTTCTGTCTGGTCATTTCTGGTCTTCCAGTCCACTTAAGAGACACAGGGAAATGGACTCCTCGGATGAGGACCTGGACTCGGGGGGGGGGGGGGGGAACTTTGGCTTACTCTTCCCATATCCCTTCCCCTTTGAACTAATGTTCTGTTAAGTTCAGATTCCCTCCGGAAGAGCTGTCCTTTGGGAATACTATTGCCTGCATGATTGATTATTTTAATTGGGATTATTCTCACATCTCTGAGATTCAAAAAAGATATTGTGAGCTCCTTCAGATGTAGTCTGCTAAGCCATCCGGTGGTGTTCTTGTTCTGGCTTCCCTTCTAGATACCTTCTCAGCAGCATTTGTAGCTTCTGACACTCAGCCCCCTGCACCCAAGAAGCCAGATAAATTCTATAAAGTTCCCGAGGAATGCAAATTTCTTTACAAATGCCCTTCTGCTGACTCTTCTCTAGTGTCTCCGCTGATAAGCCCTCCATATCCTTGCCCTTCACCAAGCTGTTGCCTTCTGATAAATCCGTAGGGCCATGGAAAGGCTCGGCAAAAAAGTTTACACTGCTGCCCCTTTATCTTTTAGGACTATCAACTACCCAGACTCCTATGACCAGGAATGACCAGGAATGTTTTGGCCCTCCTTTCTCAGGTTTCTAAGATGATTTCTGGCCTTCCTAACTCTTAGGAGAAGGCTTTGTCCCTATCCCTGGTGGTCTGTACTTCTCAAGTTGCCTGCCACTCAAATCAAATTTAGTTATGATGCAACTGATGTCTCTTCCAGGACTGTTACCTTTGGTTCAGTTGTAAGGTGTTGCTCTTGGTTTCGTCTGCAGGCTATGTCTGATGCAATTAAGGCCAAACGTTTAGATGCTCCTTTGGAAAATAAGAATCTTTTTGGCTCTGCTGCAGCTGAACTTTTCAAGTCCCTCCAGGACAGGGGTAAAGCCTTACAGGAGTTGAAACATATTTTTGTTTCTCCTTTTCCCAAATTTCAGAGGAAGTATCCTTCTAAGTTTGCTTTTGTTCGTTGGCAATCTGACCCTACTCCCAAGGGCAAGAAGTGTTTTAGGCATGTGTCTCCTGACTCCCAGAAACTTTCTTTCCAAGTGAAATCAGGTTCTGTTTGACAGTTTGCTTCCTCCTGCCCTCAGCCTGGTTCTCTTGTCCCTCTGTCTGTCCCTATCTCTTCTGAATTGGTTACAGATAACTTCAGACTCTTGGGTTTTGTCCATTATCCATCAGGAATACTTCATGGTTTGGAAATCACTTCCTCCCTTTTCAAGCATTTCTCAACCTCCATGGGAACAGGTCTCATTTTCCATTGGTTCTTCATTCTCTTTTTGGCTCCGGGCATGGTATTTCTGGTCCATGAAAGGAGGGCACTTGGAGACCAATTCTGGATGTCTCCTGGTTGAACACCTTTCTTAAGATTCCTTCCTTTCAGATGTTCTCTACAAATGTTATTTCCTGTTTTACCGTACACCTTTCTGGTTTCTGGATCTCAAGGATGCATACCTTCACATCACCATCCATCCTTCAGGAAATTTTTACATTTCTCTGTTTCTTCCTTGCATTTTTCAGTTCTGTGCTTTGCCCTTTTATGTCTCTACTGCCCCAAGGATCTTCACCAGGTGCCTCACTCCTGCCATTGCCTTTTGCAGGGTTCAAGGGATTCAGAACTTTCCCTATCTAGACAATCTGCTTATTCAAGCTGTTGACCCCCTAAATGATGCTACAAGACCTTAAGTTTACCACTTTCTTGCTACAAAGTATGCGGTTCACCATAAATTTCCAGAAATCAATTCTGACTCCTTCCCAGGATAATTTTTTCCTCAACTGCAGGCTTCAGATGGTTCTCATGCTGGTGTCCTGCCTGCCCCCAGGGCTCTGTCTCTCATTGTCTTCTTCCAGTCCCTTCTTACTCTGGTGTCTGTCTGAGCAAGGAAGTTTGTCAGGGTTCTTGGGGACATGGCTTCCACCATTCCCATGCTGTCTCTCGCCAGGCTGCATATGAGAAATCTTCAGTGGTACAGCAAGTCACTGTGTGAATCCAGCGCTGACACCCCCTTGGACTTCTTGGCACATTTCCTTCCCTGTCTGTAGCTTGAGCTTCAGTGGTGAATTAATCAACTTTCTCTCTACCTGGGGTTTCCTTTTGAAGTTTCAGTTCCAACTCAGGAGCTCTTTACAATTGCCTCAGTCAGGAGGTGGGGTGCCTCCTGTGGCCCACTCAAGGTTTCAAGGTCTGTGACCTCCTCATCAGAGGTCAGATCACATCAGTATAAAGGAGGTGATAGCTCTGCTTTTGACTCTTCAGGCTTTTCATTCCCTGTTTTATCTTGGGACCCTCAAAGTTTTCACAGACAATACAACAGTGATATAGTATGTCAATAAGCAAGGGAGCATAAGGCCCTGTCTTCTTTGCAGATTAGCTCTTCAGGTCTGGGATCTTGTTATCCAGTATCAAGTGACTCTTCAAGTCGTTTACATTCTTTTGAAGAACAATCTAGTGGCAGACTCCTTGAGCAAATCCAGCACACAAGTTCACAAATGGATGCTTCACAGAGATATGTTCTTGGACATTGTCCATCGGTGGAGTATTCCTCAGATAGATCTTTTTGCCTTCACTCTGAACAGACAATTTCCTGTATTCTGCCCAGAAGGGGATGTTTCTATACGCCTTCCCTCCACTTCCTCTGTTACCACAAGTCTTGCACAAGATCAGGCAGGAGACTCTCAAAAATCTTGCTAATGGCTCTCTTTTGACCCAAATAACATTTGTTCCACCTTCTTTTTCACTTGGCCAGGGGCAGTTACTTAAAGTTACCTCACTGGGTGGAGCTTCTCATACAAGACAAGAGATCTCTTGAACATCCAGACTTGTCCGCTCTTCAGTTGATGTGGATGATTGGGTTTTGATCCCTTTCAGGCACCTTTTTTTCTGAAGGTTCTGCAGGAAACTAGGAAACCCACTACCAGGAAATCATATATATATATATATATATATATATATATATATATATATATATATATATATATATATATATATCCAAATGGAAGTGATTTTCTGTCTGGTGCTTCTCTTGTCATCAGGATCCTGTATCCATGGGGGTTCCCCTGGTTCTGTCTTATTTGTGTGATCTGTTCCATGCTGGGTTGTCATATTCTTCAATAAAGCTCACCTGTCATCTATGTTTACTAGTCTGTCCTTGACTCCTCTTCTGGCCTCTAGATTGGAGGTCAAGTAATTTCTTAAAAGGTGTCCTTCATATCAGACCTCCCAGAAAGCCTATTCCAACTTCCTGGGACCTCAATTTTGTAACTGAAAAATTGACTTGGGCTTCTTTTGAGCCTGCTTCTTCAGCTTCCTTACAACATTGTAGTTGGAATAATGTTCTTTTTTGGCCCACACTTCAGCCAAAAGAGTGTCTGAACTTCAGACAAACATGACTTTTCCTCCTTTCTTATTTTTCCAGAGACAGGGTAGCTCTGTGTATTAAATCCTTCATTTACACCCAGGATGACCAACGAGTTGTTCATTAATCGGTCTCTTCATCATCTTTCTGTCCACTTTTCCTTCTCCACACTCTACTGGTCTCTTCATCAACTTTCTGTCCACTTTTCCTTCTCCAAGGTGTACCAGTGAGAAGGTTTTTCACACCTTGGATTTGCATAGACAGCTCAGATGTTATTTGGATAAAAGTAAAGTTACTTGCAAATCTGATCAGCTTTTTGTTTCCTTTCATCCCAGGACTTTGGGTTTGGTTGTCTGTAAGCAGACAATCTCCTCCTCGGTTTCTAAGGCCATTTATTTTTGTTATTTTCATGGAGAATGTCTTTCCTCATTGGCAAAGCACATTCTACTAGAGCAGTTGCATCCCATCCTCTGCCTTTTTTTTTTTTTTTTTTTTTTTTTTTTTTTTTTTTTTTTAGGGTGTGGATACCACTTTCATCCTTGAGGCTACTGCTTGGTACTCTGTTCATATTTTCACTAAGCATTACAAGTTGGATGCTGTTGCCAGGGCCAGGGCAGGCTTTGCCAGGACTATCCTGCATGGGTTTGTAGAGGGCTCTTCTTGGCCTCCCTCCTCCCATGTTTCCTCTTGAGCTCTTATACTCTCCCTTATGTAAAGAATACTGCAACAGTGATATGGAAGGACATAGTACAGTTGTGTAAAATCTTACCATAACAGTAGATGCCCCCTCTTCACTGTGCAGTATTCACTCCCTTCCTTAGCCTCTGTGTTCTACCTCTTGCTCTGTACGTTTGTTGCCCACCTGGCTGAGTGGCTCGTTTTCTTTTTCCTTTTTCTCCTTATGTATGTACATGTTATCCTTGTCCCTAAGGGCATTCAGTTCTTCCTGGGGCTTTTTCAATTATGTATGTGCGTGTCCGTATGTCACCTTTATGCCCTTTGCTTTGCGCATGGAGCTTACATGCGACCTATGACATCTATAAGAATTAGAAGCTTTGGTATACGTACCAGACATTGGGTTATCCTTGGCAGGAGATCCCTTAGGTAAAGAATACTGCAACAGTGAAGAAAAAGGACATCTACTGTTACAGTAAGGTTTTACACAACTGTAATTTCCACACTTCGAGAGACTGCAGGCAGCATTAGAGATTCATAAGCTACTGGCAAAATGAATCATCCAAGAGGTCCCACCAGCCCAATGAGGATCTCTGGGGTCTCTTCAGGTTTCTTTTTAGTACCAAAGAACAAGGACCTCAGGCCTATTCTACATTGAAGCAAACTGAATCCCTTCATGAAACACATCAAGTCCAGATGCTCACTGTGTAGTCCATTTTGCCATTTTGAAGGACAACTGAATGTGCTTGATAGACCTCAAGAATGTCTACCCTCATATAAAGATAGAGAGGCACTTCCAAAGGTTTCTGCTCTTCTGGCTGGGGGATGATCACTACCAGTTCAGTCTCGCTACAGGTCCCCCCAGGTGTTCACCAAATACATGGCAGTGGTCGCAGCCTGGCATCGACTGTAGGGTTTCCAGAACTCCCTTACCCAGGTGATTGGCTCTTTACTTGCATGCACAAGAGCATTACTGGTCATGACCAGGGGCACCTTACTTCAGATCTGAAGATCTTAAGATCTGAAGTAGTTAACTTCATTTGATCAGCAACCTGTGGGTATCGGATCCGATTCAGATCTGAGCCAGCAGTTTTCCTAGCAAAGCTCCAAGCTCCTCCCCTTACCCATAATGCCCTGCTACCTCCCTCTAACCCTCAGATCTTGTTTGCCGCGGCTTCTTGAAACATCTGAGAACGAGCTCCTAGAACTGGTTTTCATGAGTTGTGTACATTATTTAACTTTTTTCCACTTAAATTCACTTTTTCTGAGTGTGTGTGACGCCCCTTCTCTCCTAGCTATCTGGACAGTTTATCTTTAGTTTATCTCTAATTCTTTAGTTAGTGTAAATTTAAATCCCCTCCCCCCTTCTGTCTGTGTGTGTGAAGGTGTGCGCGTGTGGGCCTATTTTTGTTAGTATGTCCGAGGCCCCAAAAGTCGGATCCGGAGGGGTTAGTGTGCCTTTGGCTCCATTGAGGTCGGATCGCACTGCCCTTTCGGATCCGATCGGGTCATCTCCGGCGCCGATCCATGCGCTGGATCCGAGGGGACTGCTTTCGGATCCTAGGGAGAGCAGCTCACCCTCGGCATTTGACGTCGTGGAGAGGGTTCTTTCGAGGGATTCGAGGTCCCAGGCTCTGGCTACGGATCCACCCGCCATTCCCTCTGACGGGCCTATCTTCCATCATCCGGCCACAGGGACAACCTGCGCCTACGTCCCAGATGGTTCCCATGGAGGAACAGGACATTATTGGTGAGCCCTCACAAACGTAAGTGCTAGAGGAGGCACTTGGGACTCCCCGAGTCCCTCACAGAAGACACGGACTTGGAGGAAGGGAAAGGCTCCCCCAGGTCACCCCCCGAAGAGGTCTTCTTCGGAGACATTATGGAAATGCTTCGTATTAGAGGGAGGTGGTTAGCCCAAAAGCCTTCCTCGGACGAGTCTGTCTTTCTGGAGGCATTCGATACAGGCCCATCTACCTCTTGGGTGTCCCCTCCCACCGATCCCCTGTTGGGCCTCATAACTACCAGGGCATGGAAGGAGCCGGACACTGTGGGGCCAATACCCAAGAGACCCCTCACAGACAGGACAGTTTGGAGCAAAGGTGTCCCTGTAGATGCCATGGTGGTGGCGGCTGCCACCAAGAAGGAATTAGCACAGGAAAGTTCCTTGGTACATCCTCCAGACAAGGAGTTTCGGGCGATGGACCGCCTCGGAAAGCGGATGTTCGCTTCAGCGACCTTCTCTGTAAGGTCACTGAACTATATGGCACACGTGATTCGACTACAGTGAGACCTAATCAAAGAGTACGCTGGGTCACCCCCCCAGAGTCCATGTCGGCCGAGGACAAACGGACCTTCTCGGCACAAATGGCCACTCTTAAGTCTATTACAAATACCTCTATGCAGCTTCTTTCCCATGCCAAGGAAGGAGCGGCTAGAGCCACTGGAACAGGCATTGTCTTACGACAACAAGCCTGGCTCCGTTTCTGCAACTTTGTGGAACCCTTCAAGGCGTCCTTCGCGAACGCCCCCTTTGACGGTTCTACGCTTTTCAGCAAGACCATCTGTGATACGCTACTTCAGAGCGAGAACGACGGGAAAACGTCTGCCGTCGGCATCCGCTTCTCGGCTCCTCAGAGGTCCTTCTCCAGGAACCAAAGAGGACAGAAGAAGATGTGGTTCCGGAAATCACAACAATCCCATTTCGCTCCGGATCCCTCGTCCTTCAGAGGCAGAGGAGAACAGGGTGGACACTTGCCCAGAGGCAGAGGGGGGCTGAAGAATTTTGGGTCAAGGGAACCCTTTTCCGATCGATCTGCGCAGCAACCCTGAGGGGTTGCCTGACTGCTCCTTTCTGGAGGCAGTCGGGGGCGCTTCTCGGAGCATCTAGCACATTGGGAGTCTATTACGACAGATCGCTGGGTGCTCTGGATCATATCCAGAGGTTACTTAGTCCCATTCCTAAATACTCCCCCCCCCTGGTCGGGGCACCTCCCCGATGTACCACCCAATCAGAGGGAGGTAGCAGCCCTAGAAGTAAAAGAACTTCTAGAAAAAAGAGCCATCCAGCACGTCCCCCCTGGTCAATCCGGATCAGGCTTCTACTCCAGGTTCTTTTTGGTGCCAAAACAGACGGGGGACTTGCGGCTAATTCTAGACCTGTCCACACTGAACCTGTCAGTTGCCAAAGGGAAGTTCTGGATGGTCACCATTCAATCCATTCTCCCACAGGAGAACGACTGGATGTGCTCCATAGACCTCAAGGATGCGTACTATCATGTTCTAATGGACGGGCGATCCAAGAGGTTCCTCCGCTTTCGGCTGGGAGCCAGCCACTATCAGTTCACGGTCCTACCCTTCGGTCTCACCACCGCCCACAGGGTGTTCACTAAGATGATGGCAGTTGCAGCTGCCCACCTGAGGCTTCAGGGGAATTCAGGTCTTTCCTTACCTGGATGACTAGCTCCTAGCCACCCCCACCAGGCATCTACTATGTTCAGCGAGAGACTACTTCCTACATCTCGCCCGCTATCTAGGGATCACGATCAACCACAAGAAAGCCTCCCTTCAGCCTACTCAAATTTTGGATTTCATAGGAGCCAGGATAGACACAATTCAATCCAAAGTCTTTCTGACGTCGGACAGACTGCGCAATCTAAACCTACATGTTTTGGCTCTTCTTCAGTCCTTGACCCCTCCAGCGGAGTTAGTCCTGAGAGCTCTGGGGTCCATGGCAGTGGCCATCAACTTGTCTCCGCTCGTGCGTCTGAATATGAGGATTCTCCAATGGATCTTGCAGGTCCAGTGGTCCATTCTGCTTCATCCCTTGTCTGCTCCTATTCCTCTCAGCAGAGTTAGCAGAGAATCTCTACTTTGGTGGCTCCATTCCAAGCATCTCCGGGAAGGGCGCCCCTTCTCCATGTCCCCACCCCAAGTCACAGTGATTACGGACGCGTCTCGCCTCGGGTGGGGGGGCATTGCATGGGCAGCACCATCCAAGGCATGTGGACTCACACAGAGACCTTTTTGCATATCAGTGTCCTGGAGATGAGGGCGGTGCTTCTAGCATTGCAAGCTCTCCATGCCCTTCTTCCTCTGGGGACTGTTGCAATTCAAACAGACAACATGTCAGTGGTCTGGTGCATCATCAAGCAAGGGGGAACCAGATCTTACCACTTTGCCGAGAGGCCATGAGAGTGTGGGAATGGGCGATATCCACCAACCACTTTCTCATAGCAATGCACATACCGGGTCGGTCAAACATCCTTGCGGACAAGCTGAGTCGGACTTTTCTCTCGCCCTACGAGTGGTCTCTGAACCCCTTAGTAGCGAAACAGATCTTCCTCAGATGGGGTCAACCTTGCTGCAATCTGTTCGCGTCGCCTTTGAATGCAAAGTGCAGCAAGTTTTTCACTCTAATTCCCCCACCAGGGGAAAACCCCAGAGACGCTCTACTTCATGCTTGGCCATCCGGTGTTCTTTATGCTTATCCTCCTCTTCCGTTGATGACAAAATTCTTGCAGAAAGCTTGTCGGTTGGGGAGCAGAGTTATCCTCATAGCCCCGTTCTGGCCTTGTCAAACATGGTTCCCTTGTCTACGGTCTCATCTAGTGCATCCTCCCTGGATCTTAGATCCCCTTCCGGATCTGATTTCTCATCCCTTGGGATTGAGGACCCCCCGACCTGGACAACCTCAAGCTCTCGGCTTGGTTGATCCAGTTCCCTTAATGGCTAGGACTCCCGGTATCTCATCCTCAGTTAAAGCCATTCTGGTGGCCGCTCATAAACCCTCTACCAGGAAAATCTACAAGAGTAAATGGAAACGTTTTTCTATCTGGGCGGAGCATAGGAATTTGGACCCCGTTACGGCTCCTATTCCAGTAGTCCTCGATTTTTTTATCTCAAATTTTCCATCAGGGAGCTGGCTCTTCAATTGTTAAAGTTCAACTGGCAGCAATTTCCCACTTTCACATTGGAAACAAATTTGGCCCCCTGGCATATCATCTAAGATCTGCAAGACCTTTCTGAAAGGTACCTTCCTTTTGAGACCCCCTGTTAAGGAAGCAGTCCTCCCATGGGATTTAACCCTAGTTCTCCAGGCTCTGACTGGTCCTCCTTTTGAGCCCGCGGCTTCGGTTGACTTGAAGTTTGTATCTTGGAAAACTGCCTTTCTGATTGCCATTATTTCAGCTAGAAGAATATCGTTGCTTCAGGCTCTTTGCAGTAAGCCCACATACATCATTTTTCATAAAGACAGAGTTTCCCTCAGGACTAACCCCTCTTTTCTACCTAAAGTGGCTTCTGAAGCCAATATCAACCAATCTATCAAACCTGCCTGTCTTCTTCCCTAATTATCCCAACAAAGGAGAGTATAGACTCCATTGCTTGGATGTACATAGACAGTTACGGTTTTACCTACACAGAACAGCTGTTTTTCGAAAATCAGAACAGCTCTTTGTTTCATTTGCTGTCTGGGTAAACCAGTGACTAAGGTAACCTTAGCTAGGTGGATTTCACAATGCATTCTTCTTGCATACAGAAGCTCTGGTCGACCTGAGCCCGTGCGTGTTCGGGCACACTCTACCCATTCTGTGGCTACTTCTGCGGCCTTCTGGTCGAAGGTCCCTCTGGATGACATTTGTTCAGCTGCTACTTGGGCTTCCTCTCACACTTTCATTACACATTATAAATTGGATCTGATTTCCTGAGAAAGGGCGTCCTTTGGCTCTGCAGTGCTCCGGAATATCCTCCCATAAGGGCTTCCCAAATTTTGGTAGCTGGGGACTCTGTCCCACAGGTTGCTGATCAAATGAAGTTAACTACTTCAGATAAAGAAGTTATGTACTCACCATAATGTTCCATCTGAGTAGGTAACTTCATTTGTCTGCAACCAACCCTCCCTCTATCCCCCGGACCTTTAGTTCGTTCTTGAAGGATCATGATATGTCACTTTCCAGATGACATCAGGTTGGAACGTTCAGGTAGTTTTTTCCTTGTGTTATAGTAGTGTTCTACTATACTATGGCAAACTCGATCTTAGGGTTAGAAGGAGGTAGCAAGGCGTTATGGGTAGGGGGAGGAGCTTGGAGCTCAGATCTTTGCTAGGAAAGCTGCCGGCCAGGATCCGAATTGGATCCGATACCCACAGGTTGCAGACAAATGAAGTTACCTACTCAGATGGAACGTTATGGTGAGTACATAACTTCTTTTTATGTGACCACTTAGGCATTACTGTCAGTTTTCCAAAGTCACCTCAATAACCTGTTCAGATGTTAGTATTCATAGATTGCCAGTTGATACTGTCAGTCAAATTACCAGACTCCCAATCTCCAGACTGATCAGCTTTCAGTTTCGGGCACTGTTGGTTTTGCATTTCTGAAGCTTCCAGCTCATGCAGTCTTGAAATGCATAGGCCATATAGCAGCTTCTATAGGGTTGCTCCTTCTAGCCAGGTTATCCTATGAGGGCTCTGCTGTGGACCCTGGCAGTATAGTGGTCATTCTTGACTCATCCAATGGACTTTCTAGTAAGATTGACAAAGGTCTGACACGATCAAATTCAGTGATTGTTGCAGCCTCCTTTAATGACCAGTTCGAGACTGTTTGTCCTTCCCATTCCTTCTGCCACAGTCACCACAGATGCATTAGTTCTTGGGTTGGGGGAGCATTTCGAGGGGAGGATGGTTCAAGGGTCCCTGTCTTCTGTGGAGGACAACATCCACATCAGTGTTTTGGAGATGATGACTGCCTTCCTGATGTTGCAGACTTTTGAGGATGCCCTTCCTGGAGGTGTGATTTAGATACAGATGGACAATGTCTGTTGTCTGGTATTTCATCAAGCAGAGAGGAACCCTTTCTTATCGTCTTTGTCAAGAGGCCTTGAGGGTTTGGCAATGGATGATTTCATCTCCATGGTTTCTGGTTACATTGCACATCTCAGGGAAGTCCAGTGCCAACAACCTCAGCAGGAGCATTCTGCTGCCTCATGCTTCATGAATGGTCTCTAAATCTAAGAGTTAATTAAGGCTTGGATTTTCTCACACTGGGGCACCCTGTGTTGCATCATCTTTGCATCCCCATCTAACATCAAGTGCGGAAGCTAATATGTTTTAGTCCCTGCTCCAGGGCAGTCACCCAGAAATGCTGTTTTATTTGCTTGGCCCCTGGGACTCCTGTATGCTTACTCCAGATTGTGAAATTCCTCCAGAAGGCAGCCTGCTGCAGAGTGACCATGATCATCATAGTACCCTTGTGAAATTCCTCCAGAAGGCAGCCCTGCTGTAGAGCAACCCTTCTGGCCTTATCAGGTGGTGTTCCCCCTCCTATGGCTTTTTCTGTGGCACCCCCCCCCCACCTTTGGATTCTGGATCCCATTCCAGATCTCATTTCTCATCCAGCAGGTGTGGATCCTCCCAGTCTTTAGTTGCTCAAGTTAATCTCATGGTTTCTCTAGTTCATTCGGTGGCCAGAAATCCCAAGCTTTCCAGTGTTGTAGTACATGTCTTGTCTTCATCTCAAAACTATTCACCTAGGAAGGTGTATTCTAATAAGTGGAGACATTTTGCACTTTGGGCAGAATCTCGAGGGCTTGAGTCTTTTTCTGCCCCTTTAGAATTTGCTCTAGATTTTCTTGCTGAGCTGTTTCATTCAGGTTCTAGTTTCTTTATGATTAAGGTCCAGTTGGCAGCTATTTCCAATTTTCACATCGGCAGGAATAATGGTCTCCTGTCAATATTTCCAAGGCCTTTCTCAAAGGTACCTTTTTGTTGTGTTCCTCAGTTCTGGATCTGGTCCCTTCCTGGGATTTACTGTTTGTTTTGCAAGTCCTTGCAGGCCCTCCTTTCGAACATTCGGCTACATCAGAGAGGTTGTTTTTTTATTTATTTTACATTTGTTGACCGGGCTAGCCTAGCTGGATACATGTCCATTTTCAGTAGAGGCCCAGGGAGAAAAGCTGCAAGTAAAAACTTACACAATTAATCTAAAAGTTATGACATATATTATAAAGACAGGAAGCGTTACATAAAAACTTTAGTGTGTACAAAATTTTTTTTTTTTCAAATTATAATAGTCATAGTTATTACATATATACAAATTTGTATGCAATAATATAAAATAGTGAGACTATGAAGGGAAGATAATAGAGGGTTGTTGTTGTTGTCTTTTGGCTTATCCCGGTTAGGGGTCGCCACAGCGGAAGTCCGATCTGCTAATGTTTGGTAGTGGATTTTTACGTGCCGTGCCGAGTTACCAGCCCTGATGCACAACCTTCAACGAAGGCACACCCATTCGCACATGCCTCCACACAGAAGACGCTCTAGCTGAGAATCGAATGCGACAACGTCTTGCTGTGAGGCGACAATGCTACCGCAACACCACTACCGCGGGTTGAAAGATAATAGAGCGTATAGTTTAGAAAGAAAATTAGTAACATGAGAAAAGTTAGTCGGGGTTAGTACAGGAGCATAGCCAGTGTTTATTGAGATATAGTTTTAGATTTCTTTTAAAAAGTAAAAGAGAAGTCTGTGATGTCTTAGAAGACCGCATTTTTGGTGGCTGTTACTTCAACAGGGAGGGTTTCGGAGTTACAAATTGTTGATTCTCTCCATCTTATGTGGCTTTCCACAAAGATAGGGTTTTTTTTTCCAAATGAATCCTTCCTTTTTGCCTAAAGTGGCTTTGGAGAATAATCGCAATAGTTCCATTCACCTTCCTGTATTTTTTCACATTTTTTCCAACAAGGGTGAACATCACCTGCATTTTCCGGATGTGCATAGGCAATTGAGATTTTATTTGGACTGAACCAAGGCATTTAGAAAATCCAGGCAATTATTTGTTTCCTTTTCAGTGTCTAGTTTGGGCACACCTGTTTCTAAAGTGACATTATCCAAGTGGCTATCAGACTGTGTCTTTTTCACATGCACCTTGAGAGGCAAGATTCTGCCAAACAAGCCAGTATCCTTGGATGAATTTTATGCAGCAACTACTTGGATGGGCCACCATACCTCTGTTTCCCATTACAGGCCGGATTTTCAGTCAAGATCCAGGCATTCTTTTATCTTCACCATTTTGTGGAATATCCTTCCTTAGTTCCTCTTGAGCATTTTTTTTTTGTTTTACATGGCTGGGGACTCTGTCCCACAGGTTAAAGCCAGACGAAGAAGACCACATTGGATGCAAAAGTTATGAACTTTCCATAATGATAGATCTGTGTTGTCTGTCTCCATCTGGTTCAACATTCCCTCCCTTCTGCCTCCCGCCTTGATTATTTATGGCAGGCTTCTTATCTGAGATTACCAGGCAATGAAGGTTGTCCTTCCCTTATTCTTGGAGTCTCTCGTCCTCCTTTTGTTTGGGAACTTTGTAGCGTAGGGGTTGCCTTAAATGGAGCAAACCTGATCTGAGGGGTCAGTTGAGTATTGGGGATTGTGGGTAAGGGAGGCAGGGCCTGGTAAGCTGGAAATGTGAAGGATTTAGCTAGTGTTGGATCCCATAACCCACAGATTGAGACAGACAATGTGGATCTGTTGCTATGGTAAGTTTATAACTTGCGTTTTCTTTTGGGCTTTTGCTACTCTCTTGGTTCTGGAAGAAAGGAGCAGAGGAGCAGCAGATGTGAATTTTCAGTATCCATTTCTTTTTCAGTGTTTAAAAATTATATGGTCTGTGCTGCGCTAAAGCACTGCTGAGGTGGTTGATGGTTCCCATTTTCAAAGCCCAAATATTCAGTGTCATTCGAAAAATGTAGCTTTTTTTGTTTGTGACGAGTTTAAGTTGCTCAGAATGGTTCCCAATGTTTTTTTTTGCAGTTGCAGAAGACTTGGATTCGATCACTGCACTTCTGATTGCCATTTATTTTTTTGCAGCAACTTGAATTGATTAGGTCTTGTTGTCTTTCGGCTTTTCCCCGGTTAGGGGTCGCCACAGCGGAACTCCGGTCTGCTAATGATTGGCAGTAGATTTTGACGAACGCCGAGGTGCCAACTCGACGTTCAACCTTCAACGAAGGCATGCCCATTTACGCATGTCTTTCGAACACCCACCCAACCGCGGGGAGGACATGCAGCCTCCACACAGAAGGCACTCCCTGCACTCCAGCCGAGAATCGAACGGGAGAACCTCTTGCTGTGAGGCAACAACACTACCGCTGTACCAGAATTGATTAGGTAATACAGTTAAATTCTCCTTTATGAAGAAAATTTTCTTGTTGAAAGTGAGTTCTGTGGTGTTCTGACAGTGTGTCATTTTTGAAAAGAAATGACAAAACCAGCTGTTCGAATACGGGGGAGTTACAGGACAATACCACCATTCTGGACTCAGTAATATTTACTTAGAAAGATGAAATAACCTGCTCATAAAAATAATGTTAAAATAATTTATTATAAAAAAGACTAAAAAATACTTAGCGCTTTCATCCCTTTTGCTTTCAAGGACTTCATCTGAGTAAGTTAAACTGTATGACAGCATTTCCTTTTATATATTAACTTAATTAACTTGAAGTAAGCCGGCAAGTTAAAAACTAATCAACATGTTGTAAAAACATATTTAAAGGAACATTAACAAAATAAATATTATTAAAAATATGTTATTAAAAAACTTCATTACAATTCAGCCAGACGACTTTCCTTCCATCTTTATATTCAGTGCAAGGTGAGAACGCACCTTGGATTTGGAACACTAGCAATATTGGAGATGGTCCTGCTTTTAATATTAACTTATGGTTAATGAATTTTAACCAAAGTTTTAACAACACGGAACACACAGTGAGAAGAACATTATCGACATAATTAAATGATTTAGATATAGGAACCTACATCTGGACAACGATTACCTAAATGAATGCATGACTTTGAATCATCCGTGCCCTGTAACTCCACCGTATTTGAACAGCAGGTTTTGTTTGTCTTTTTTTCTCTATTTGGAGTTCGATCTTTGTAAATAACCTTTTATCATTGTATTTTCAGAAATATTACTTGATGAGATATAGTGAATTATGGACTGTTTTGTAATTTTTTTTCACTAATATCCTTCCAGCTTGTGAGCATTTACAAATTGTTTTTGTAGTTTTGTCTGTGTCTCAGCCTTTTGTAGTAAGTCTGTTTATAATTCTCTGCTTATTTTTTTTTTTTTGCATCCTCTAAAAGGAAATATTTGCATCTTAAGAAAGTCCATTTGTTTTAGACAGGCAAAAATGTAATTCATGATTGTAATTCCGAATTGATTGTAAATGCTAGCACAACCCACTGTACTCTAGAGCAGTGTTTTTCAACTGCTGGTCTGGCAGAAATTTCCTGCTGGTCTGTGAAAAGCTAGAGCCCACTGGCTGGGAGATTTATTTTTTAATTAAAAAACATTTGTTTTTCTTTAGGGCATTCTTCTTTAAGAAGAACACCCTTTGCATCCAGTTGCACAGACGCGACTGGTGTGTGCAACCTATTTTTGTCTTCTGAATCTGTGCAAACTGTTGTTTACATCTTTGTCTTCCGCACACACAGAATTTGAATGCCAGAAGACGTTTGAAATGTGGACCACAAGTGGACAAGTGAGAGGTAGGGGTGTGTGTGTGTAAAACGTAGGTAGGTAGTGATGTGTGTGTATAAAAAGAGGGAGGGAGGAGTGTCCCAACTGTCCAGCTTTATGCAGAATGTTCACATTTTTGCCTCATATTTTTAGTCTGTTCCTCATAAAATTTGTGTTTTTTGGGATTTATTGTGGCAAATCCGAGAGGACAGAATTCACTAAATAATGACAGGCATTTGAATTTCAGACTTGTATCCTTCAGAAACTTCATGGTAAGACAATACCTTTTATTCTAGCAATTCTGTAAGTTTGGGAGAGCAATATTTTAAGTTTGTCCCGATTTTTGGGGCTTTGTCCCACCATTAGGTTTGGCTTTGCCCAGAGTTTTTGTGCTAAGAGGTTGAGAGGTATTTTGTGTGTGTGTGTGTGTGTGTGTGTGTGTGTGTGTGTGTGTGTGTGTGTGTGTGTGTGTGTGTGTGTGTGTGTGTGTGTTTGTGTGTGTTTGTGTGTATGTGTTTGTGTGTGTATATGAGTGAGGTAGGTAGGTGCATACCTCTCAACTGTCCCTGATTTTCACGGACATCCCTCATTTTGACTGACATTTTAGCTCTGTCCCCGTTAATCCCACCGGAAAGTGGTGATTTTAGAGAAAAGGTAATGAATTACACTTAATAAATAATGGTAGTAATTCGAGTTACAGACTTCTTGTACTTTACAAAAAGCCATATTCACTCATGTTATTTTGTCAGTGTCTCAAATTAATACTAATATATGAAAAGTGTCCCTGATTATTTCTGGATCTGTCCCTTTTTGGTTGAGAGCTCTGTGTGTGTGTGTGTGTGTGTGTGTAAAAGAGGTAGATAGTTAGCATACCTCTCAACTGTCCAGATTTTGCCCCATATTTTTGGCCTGTTCCTCTTATAAAGGACTGAAGTTTGTCTTCATATCCTTTGGCATACAACTCTCAAACAACAATTGTTTTAATTGGTTCCTTATAATTAATGGAGATATGCTCTAGAGAGAAGAGGAATGAAGGTCAGCAGGACTAAGAGAGAATATGTGTGTGTGAATGAGAGGGAGGATAGAGGAATGGTGAGGATGCAAGGAGTAGAGGTGGCGAAGGAGGATGAGTTTAAATACTTGGGGTCAATAGTTCAGAGTAATGGTGTGTGTGGAACAGAGGTGAAGAAGAGAGTACAGGCAGGATGGAGTGGGTGGAGAAGTGTCAGGAGTGATTTGTGACAGACGAGTACCAGTAAGAGTGAAAGGGAAGGTCTACAAGAGGGTAGTGAGACCAGCTATATTATATGGGTTGGAGACAGTGGCATTGACAAAAATGCAGGAGTTAGAGCTGGATGTGGCAGAGTTAAAGATGTTAAGATTTGCACTGGGTGTGACGAGGGTGGACAGGATTAGGAATAAGTATATTAGAGGGTCAGCCCAGGTTGGAAGGTTTGGAGACAAAGCCAGAGAGGCAAGATTACGTTGGTTTGACATGTGCTGAGGAGGGATGCTGAGTATATTGGGAAAAGGATGCTAAAGATGAAGCTACCAGGTAACAGGAAAAGACAAAGGCCTAAGATAAGGTTTATGGATGTGGTGAGAGAGGGCATGCAGGTGGTTGGTGTGACAGAGCAAGATGCAGAGGACAGGAAGAAATGGAAACAGGTGATCCACTATGGCGACCCCTAACGGGAACAGCCGAAAGAAGATGATGATGATAATTAATGTTTTTTATTTCTACGTAGTGGTCCCCGAAATAATTCTCCTATTTTCACCAGTCCCCAAGTATAAAAAGGTTGAAAACCACCGCTCTAGAGCAATATGGGTATGCTCCTCCGTGTGTGCATGCATCTTCTCTTCCTTTAAAGTTATACTTTAATGTAGAAGGAAATAATTAATTTCACAACAGCTTTTAACAAACTTTATCTAAGCAGTTAGAGAGCATGTGGAAGTTTTTGTATCATTTCTTTTTGCTGCAATTGTTATGTAAATTTTGTTTTTTGATTTTAAAACATTTTCCAGCAACTTACTACTATACACAAGATCTTACACCATCCCACACATACTCCCATACTCTCTACCCTTATCTACCCATATAAAAAAATCTAACAACCCTTCGATCAGCTAATAAGGTACTAGTAGCTACCCTAAAGTCCAACAACAAATCTGGAGATAGCTTGTTCTCAAACTCTATTGGTAACTCTTGGAACACACTTCCAACTGAACTAACAGCCCTTTCTTCTACCCCACTTTTCAAGAAGCAGTTAAGAATCTTCCTCAAAGCCCAATGGCTATGCCAATGCACAAATCCTGACTGACACTTTCTCCCCTAGCAGAATCATTCTTTACTATCTTTAACATGTTATTTCAGATGCTCTGATATTCTGTATGAATTCCTACTGTAGTAGCTCACCTCCTAAGGTTTGGTAAACTTTATAAACAATGCCCTCAAAAAAAAAAACAAAATATTTTTTATTAACCTTTTACTCAAAATTTTTAACTTATTTAGTCTTCATTATATTCTCTAGCAATTTCGGATATGTTACTGTAACAGTACTATATAAATGTTCCTGTATTCGAAATGTTTTGCCTATGTCTGACATTAACTGTATTGTATATGGTCATGATTTCTGTCTTGTAAATTGTCTTAATGTGGAGCTTTTCTCCCTGGGCCTCCGCTGAAAATGGACATATAGCCATTCGAACTATCCCGGTCAACAAATGTAAATAAAATAAATTTTAAAAAATATATGTATAGTTCCACTGAAGTAGTTTAAATAAAAACGGTTTAAGTATAATACAGATGTGTTTGTATTTGCTGTAGACTACAAACTAGAGAAAACACCTACTCTCTAGAAAATGTCAGAACAATTGCATCATTAGGTGGTGAGGCCACATGGCAAGTAATCAGGAAATAACTGGACAGCTGTTCGGCATACAGCAAATGCAACACAATATTCACTATACTTAATAAATATAGTTTTAGAATCAGAAACCCACTTTACATGAAAACATAATTGCAGCAAAGAAACAGTTAAAAATCTTGCTTATGATCCTTAAGTAAGGTAAGCTTATGGATGTGTAATTGTCTAATTTAATGATGTTAAAGAACTATGCTTATAAAATATATATTTGGATACAGGACATCATTATTCTTTTGGGAAAACTTGACTAGGCTTAGAAAAGCCCCCACGATTCATTAACATAGCAACAATCTATGAATCTATATGGCAAACTACTGAAGCACCTTTTAAAAGTCAGCAATTAGTAAACGGATCTGTAGCACAAAGGGAGCCATAATTGTCACCCTCTTATTGCAAATAGTCTGTACCAAGACAAAAGTAATCGGGTATGAAGGCTCAAAAATAAGGAAAAATTTTAACTATTGCATTTATTACAAGCTCCACATCTGTTTTCGACTTGCCTGAACTTAAGGCTTTTTCACAAAACTCTTGAAGCATTTTCTAAAAAGGGATTTTATGACTTTGTTTTTTGTCATTCTCCTCTCGGATTAATGTAGTGCCTCTGGAGTTACTATCCTCTAAAAGACACTATTGTAACAGTGTCAACTTTGCAACCAGCTATGTCTTACAGGTTTATTAGAAGTAAACACTGATAACTAAATAGAAATCTTTACACCCATGATTTTGCATGATTTGCCCTGTATACAGTTTTCTATGCTTCCCTTGTACTGTATTTCTCAACCTAAGCAGTCAACCTTCAGCATCAACAAATGCTTGTTTTCTACAGGTTACTACAGGATTGGGTATGACGTGTGTGTGTGTGTGTGTGTGTGTGTGTGTGTGTGTGTGTGTGTGTGTATGCCTGCACTCAGACTAATGCATTGTGTTTGTATAGATTCATATGGATTTATTTATGCATACATATACTGGTTTATATGTTGGCTTATAATTTAAATGCAGAACAGAACATCCAGTGCAGTGATGTGTCAAAGTTTGATAGATTGCTCTTAAGGGTTTGAATCTCACTGCTTTGTCTTAGTGAACATTAGGGGTGGGGTGAGAGTTGATATCCATTTCATTCTAAATCTGTGCTTCAGTTAGTGGAACATTAATTGTATGCATTTTCTTCTTGGCAAGAAATACTTGCCACAGTACACTGAAGTTTTTGAACCATGGGGGTAAGGAAGTATTTGCTTCTCCCAGATGTTGATATGCCTTGGAATTGATACAGTGTTGTGGGTTCAAGGGGCTTGTACCAGTGCAGAATGTTTGATCTTTGCTTTTTCTAAAATGTCAACGTTACAGATTTTTATTTTTTCTGTTTGCCTGTATGCGTGATTTAATTACGTGAATCTCATTCTTAGTTTTCCAGGTTTTTGGGGATTGAAGCTGTATGCTTCCTTTAATAGCATTCCCGCCGTTTGCAGCATTGACTATGAAATCATCTGCATAATGTATCTGTGTGGAAACAGTGTTCACTTGTGTTAATATCTCGTCTCTGTTGTATTATACTGCTAGATTTTCACGCTGCATTGCTTTTTTGAAAACCTAGATGCTTATGCTGAGTTCTAGTTCGTTGTAGGTAAGGTACGTTCTCTAGGAAGTCGAAGACAAATCAGTATAAATAAAATGCTCTTCAATAGTGGGCTGCAGGACTGCATTTAGAAAGTAGAGGCCTGACTTTTTAATTAGAAAACATTTTTGTAGCATTCATTAAGAATGAAATCATTCAAGTTGCACTGCTATGAATACTAACAGAAAATTGTTCTAGGTAATAAGCTGAACAGAAGTCCTGTTACTTTTGGGGGAAGGCTACATAACAGAGCAAAAGGGAGGAATGCCACTTTCCTTGAGTAATATTTTAGTTCTGCAGTGTTTTAGATTTCCTGAGGTCTGTAGCACTACTTGCGTCATATGTGATAGCCATTTGAAAATAAAAATCTACACAAGTACTTCTCTGTACTGTGGCATTGTATTTGTACATTTTTTGTCTTGTTTATAAGTAACTGCTTCCATCACTGTACATCTGTTTGGCATAGGGATCATTTTTAATTTTAATCTTCAAAGAGTACCGGGCATCTGCAGTTATATATAAATGTAACAGCAAGCTTTTTTGCAGAATAATTTTTACTGAAATGTTGGAAGGATAAAGGTAATTATAAAATGATTAAGGTAACAAGAATGGGTAACTTTTCTAATTCACCTTTTGGCTCTTAGATGTCACGTTACAAGAAAATGACCTTTTATTTAATTTCAAGTATGGGAAGATCTATTTTTAATGATGGCGATTTGATCTCGAGTCTGAACAGTATCATACTGTTGTAGATATTGTTTTTCTGTGCAGTGCCATTAACAACATATGTAATTATTTGCAGATGTTATTTCACAGCTTAGGCAGATGATGCTGGCAATAAACTGAATTGCTAGAAACTTTATTTTATTTATTTATTTATTTATTTATTTATTTTTTGCATCTGTCTGCAGATTGTTGATGGAGTTGTGCAGAGCATCAAGCTGATCACTGAAGATGCAAGCAGGAGGATTGCTGAATTTGCTTTTGAGTATGCTAGGATTAATCAGAGAAGCACAGTTACAGCTGTTCACAAAGCCAACATCATGTAAGTCAGCTTTGGGGAATAAATGTTTTCCTGAAGAAGCATTATATATTTTGTAATTTGTAGCTGTGGAACACTACATTTTGCAGGTATTCAGGCATGAAAGTGTATGTTCGTTTTAAATAATCTTGTGATCTTATGTTCTTGTGTAGTTTTTGATTCTGCTTTGAGCTTTAATTGTTCATAGCTTAGTACAAGGCTATCGGACTGCAGGCCTTTACAACTTTCTGTAAAAAAACCCTGTTGATTAAGTCTACAAGTTTGTTAGGACTCAGTTTTGCCTTCCTGTAGAATGCAGAACATTTCATTAGAGCTTTAGAATTTTAATGTAAAGATTTATTTATGACTTCTAAAGGAGATAAAGCAGCCTGACAGTCATTTTTTGCACTGTTCTGGTCATTCAGTCAGTTATTTCTTTGTAATATTAAATGTCAGACTTGAAAGTGAGAAGATTAACTTTATGTATCTAACAGTGGAGAAAAGACTAATGGTCTTTGAAAATGGAGCAAATGGAAAAATATTTGAATATTGGGCATCCATGAGGGATCTAAAGGTTCTTATGCAAAACAGCATGTTTGATATCGTCAGACATTTCTAAATCTATTACAGAAGGGCATTATAAAGCTGAAATTCCCAGACAGTCTTCAGATATAAAACTGAAGTATGTTTCAGTCATATCTAAAACATCCGTGTTAGGACCTCACTGGTCATGTTATATATGCTGATAGAGATATGATACCTTTACCGGAAAAAGAAAATTTAGTTTGATCCCCCTGATCAGGATTTCCAGAAAAAGCAAAATCAAGTTCAGAATGACACTTTCTGATTCAACAAGATTAACTTTTGAATGTGTCATGGAAGATGTAATAATAGGGACCCTTCTTGATGAGCGTGTGACTTGAGTTGTTCACCAGTAGCCATGTGATGCTTTTTTGAGATGATTCCCAGCACCAGTATGCACAGTTACATCACATGTCTACAACATATGTGCACCTAGATTGTGATTCCACCAGCTTGTTTTCTGCTTCATGGAATTTGAATCTTGATCCTTATGTGTGTGTTTGCACAATGTTGTGCATTTGATGCCTAGGAAAAAAGCTACATTGTTTCCCTGTGACCATCAAGCTGCTAGTCAAGACCTGTAGTGTTCTGGAGCTGAGAACAGTGTCTAATACTGCCATAGGTGGCAGCAATGCAGCCCTACCACCTACAGATTTCAGAGAGAGAGAGAGAGAGAGAGAGAAAAACAATAGGACCCAGCTCACTGGCAGGAGGATAGTAGCAGTTTGTAGTTTGCTCACGTAGGAATGGACATGGGGGTTTCACATATGTATCTTTGTGTCTGAGCTGGAGCACCATAAAAAATCAATAATTCTGGTGGGAGAGGCTGAAACCTTTTCCTCCTGGAAAAAACGTCTTCTGGGTGCCTCAGCAGCTGAGTTCCTGTACAACATGTTAGGGCTGGAATCCCTGCCAGTCCTGGTCTTTGGCAAGTGATAAAGGAAGGAGGTATACTCTTTGGTTCCCATCCTTGATGGATTTGTGCTGCCAGCCTCAGTTGGTTGGCCAGACTGATCCCAAGAGACAGTTTTAGAAGTCAGCTTGTCATGGATTTGAGGTCCTTCAAGCCATTGCCTTCCCTTCTAAAATCTCTGTCTAGGCCCAGTAGGGTCTTTTGGCCTTTGTTAGGGGTGGGGCTTGCAGGGTTGCTGTACATCCAGACTATTGGCTTAGAGCCTAGACACTGAGATAAATAACAAATAAGTGATCTGAAGTCATTTTTGTTCATTCCACAACTGTTGGGTTCGAATCCGACCCTCGAATCTGACTCGGATGCTTTTTCCAGCTCGTGGAACACTGAAACTCTCAAGCGCCTCCCTTACTCATAATGCCCCAGTGATCTAACATACCTCTGATCTTGTTTGCCGCCTTAGCTTATGGATGTGGTCGCTATATACTCTTGAGTATAGCAGCTTTTTTCTTGAGTGAAAACCCTTTTTTACTACTGTATTTTTCATATATTAAAAACTTCATCTTCTATCTAAATTTTATACTTTTTTAAGCACTTCCTCCCTTACTTATGTAGTTTTAAATACCATTGTTGGTATCTCCTTATTTCTCATGCTTTTACAGTACTTTTTAATTACCATTGTTGATTAATTTTTTCCCTTTTTCTTTTTTTCTACCCAGTTAAACAAAAAATCTTTTCTTGTACTTTTCTTTCTCTGAAAGTCTGTTTTAAAAATGTCTGCAAAGCCTTCAGTTTTTAAAAAATGTACAGCCTGTGACCATAAACTACCATTTTCAGATACACATTCTAAATATGTATACCGCCTAGGCCCAACGCATATTGACTCTAGTTGTGATTCTTGCAAAACCTTTTACCACAGAGCTTTGACAAAAAAAAATAAATTAATACTCAGATGTTTGCTTCCTTCCGAGTCTTCATTAGTATAATCTGGGGCTCAACCCCCCCCCCCCCCA
Source organism: Protopterus annectens (assembly GCF_019279795.1). Taxonomy (NCBI): domain Eukaryota; kingdom Metazoa; phylum Chordata; order Ceratodontiformes; family Protopteridae; genus Protopterus; species Protopterus annectens. The sequence goes on from NC_056739.1 coordinate 1,187,088,746, forward strand.
AAAAAAGTTGGAGAAAAAGGATTTGCGAAAACATTCCACTGATCCTACCAAATTCTTGATTCTGAGGCCCGAACGTCCTTGCAGAATCTCTAAACCTTTGTATCCAACCCCTGCAGTTCCAAAGTCTAGGCCTGAAAAGTCTCCTAAGATCTGATCCCTCAATTGGTTCCGGATCCAGTGTCCGATTTTCTACCTTCTCCATTCTTGTCTCCAAAGCATCACCACTCCAGACCATCATCAGCAGCATATTCCACATGTTCTTCCAGAAGTCAAACTAAAGCCAGCATGGACAGGATGATGAGGAAGTTCCTCTTGATGCAGATCCAACAGGGGGTTCTTTCGACTCAGATGCCATTGGGTCTGTAGACTGTTATTAATACTACCCCACCTTTACTGGCTCCTTCTCTGTCTGACCATTCATTTTGGAGCTGTTGGATTTGAAGATTTGGCTGCAAAAGAAGGGTCTAGATCCCTTTTCAGCACTGGTGCTTCAATTATTAGGTACAATTTTCAGTGAAGGTGCTAGCTCTTCTACTGTAAAAGTACAGCTAGCCGCCATTCCCAGCTTTCATATAGGTGAAAATAACTCATCTTTAGCATCCTACAAAATTTGTAAAGCATTTTTAAGGGGGACTTAGCTAATTAGATCCCCATTAAAAGATACTACTGCTCCTTGGGATTTGAACATTGTTTTTCAAGCCTTAACACATTGCTTTACAAATGTTAACACAATCACTGTTTGAACCATCACCTAAGTGTGAAATAAAATTTTTGACCTAGAACACTTGTCTTTTTAGTGGCCATTATTTCTGCTAGAAGAGTTTCAGAATTACAGGCCTTATCAAAACCTCCTCATTTGATTTTTCATAAGGATAGAGTATCTGTACATACCAATTCTTCCTTTCTTCCTAATGTGGTGTCAGAATCCAATATTAATCAGGTTATCAACCTTACAGTCTTCTTTCCAAATTTCTCAAATTTACACCTTTTGGACATTTCACAGGCAATTACGGTTTTATCTACATAGAACCAAAAATCCTTAGGAAAATGGAACAACTGTCTCCTTTTCAGGCTCAAAATTAGGCAAGCCACTTTCTAAAGTGACTTTAGCCAAATGGTTAACACATGCTATTACCCTTGTTTATGATAAATTGGGTTTCTCTTTGCCAAAACCACCAAAGCACATTCCACTAGATATAGGGCAACTTCATCAGCATTTTTATCCAGATCTTCATTAGATGATATTTGTGCAGCTGCAACTTGCTCTAATCCATGTACCGTTATTGCTCATTGCAAGTTAGATCTGGTCTCTAGGGGAAGAGCATCCTTTGGCTCAGTGGTGCTCAGGAACATCCTTTGAGTCCTCCTGGGATTTAGTTAGCTGGGGACTCTGTCCCAACAATTGAGGAATGAATGAAAATGGCAACATCAGATGAAGAAGCTATGTACTCACCGTAACGTTCCATCTGTGTGGTCCATTTTAATTCTCCCTCAACCTCCCTCTGTCCATCTGCCTCGTTTGACATTTGGAAGGATAGTAAGATGCTGGAGGAGCTACAGTCCCTTATTTTGAGTCTAAGATGCTGTTGATTTTTCATTTTCTAATACCTTCTGGTTTCAGGGGCAGCAAACAAGATCTGAGGTATGTTAAATCAAGTAGGATGTTATGGGTAAGAAAGGAGCTTGATAGTTTGTGTTCCATGAGCTGGAAAAAGTGGCCAAGTCAAATCCAAGGTTTGGATCCGAACCCAACAGTTGAGGAAGAATGAAAATGGACAACACAGATGGAATGTTATGGTGAGTACATAACTTCTTTTTTTGTTTTGTTTGTTGGGGGCTTGAATCAGCAGTGCAAGGCAGGTTCTTTTAGAAATATGACCTGATGCCAGAGCTGAGACCAGACCAGCACCATCCTGTCTCACCTGTGCACCATCACTGGCAGATACTTTCCTGGGAGCTGATACCCTATCAGCCATCACCAAGAATATTCTCATCACATTACTTGCCCTCAGGTGAGAATTCTGCGAGTTCTCTCATAATGCTTTTTTCTTTCTTTTTTCTCTCTCTTCTAGTGCTTTTTAGGGGGGAGACGCCCTCTCTTTCAGGCTTCTGCAAGCATTTTGATTACCTGGAGATCATTATCTCAGAGAAAGAAGGGGCAGTAAGTAGTTCTTTGGATTATTATTATTATTCTCCTTGGATTATTCCTCCTTTGGAGAGACCTATGAGGCTCATGAGATTTACTGTAAACTGACCTGTGGCCTCCTGAAGAATACATGAATGTTATAACGAATGTTATAAAGAAGGATTCCTGTACCCCACCCAGGAGCTAGTGATCAGTGATGACATTACTGCAGACTAGAAACACCCAGATTCTGCTCATCAACTTCTATATGAGCTCCTCAATTTATTGTAACAACTGCAGGCTGCAATGTTTTCCTTTCCTTTTGCACTCCGTGTCTAAAGCTGTGGTTGTATGTGGCAAGAGGATATACTCTTCTTGCACAGTTGCTCTAAGTTTTGGTCCAAGGTGGACCTAGTTAAAACTCTGCCTTTTACCTCCACAGTGGGCTGCCTTGTGGCTGCCAGTAGTTTTCATTGTGCTAGGTGGGAGGATGGTATAATGATTAAGGTGTTTTACCTTGGAGACACAAGGTACAGGGTTTAATCCCCACATAGGTTAATTGGCTAGGCCAGTTAGCCTAGTACTAATCTATGAACCACTGTAGCCAAGGCTACAGGTTCAGATATGCTATGCTTCTCTACAGGATAGTGTAGCTGAGAGTTCCCTCCTTCAAAGAAGAGCTTGGAAACCATATTTGAAATGTCCATTTCATGGTAGAAGTGGTCTCTTCCCAGGCTTCTCAGTGACCTCAAGAAGAGAAATTGGACCTTTACCACTGCTGAGGACGTTTTTGATGCCTTTACAGTATTTTTCTCTTCCTGTTCTATACAAAGCCAGTTGCATAAGTGAAATAAGCCTCTCTACCATTCAGGAAAGGTGTTACTGTCATATTTCTACCTCCTTTGTTGTTGGTTGAGTTGACTAAAAGAACAACCATATTGGCCCAACATCAGCAGTCCTAAATACCATCTAAGTGTGGCTAACAAATTCCATACTTGACCAGGAAATGCCAAAAAAACAAACAAAAAAAGGATATTTATTTAGTGCTTTAATTTTCAGTGAAAACAAAATGCCTTCAGCCTAAAGTAGCTTTCACCAAACATTCATGAATGGTATTGTTAAAAACAAATTATAAGATTGTCTAGGATGACAGCAGATGGTAATGTCTGTGTAAAACAAATAAAATTTTTGTATGGCCTGTTTGTGGGAATGGTCTACACTGGAGAAAGAGTAAATAAAGTAACTAATGGTATTTTGGATAGATGAACAATATTGGCCAGTTCTAAGAGTAGAAGGTGAAGTGCAGAATGATAGATCCCTGACTGTGATGCAGGCATGTAGGGTTTGAATAGCTTCCTGTACACTGAAGGAGCCAGTCAAGGAGAGAGAGGAGTAGGAGTAAAGAGACATGGCCCACTCACCTCTACAAGGAAGAGGAATGTGGGACAGGCACTCTGTGAGCACACTGGTCATTGTGATTTCTCTGTTGGAAACCAGTCCTAGTGTTCGAGGAATGGAAAGGCACTGTGGTTTTCTGGCAACATCCCTTGAGGAAATAAAGGACAGTTTGCTCGGTCAACCCCCTCCCTCATAAGCCAAGCATAAAAATAGACCCTACCAGAAGATACAAAGCTCTTCTGATGACCACCTATATGATGGCCTCTCCTGGTTGACTGCTGTCTCAGTGACAGGGAATGAATGGGTTGATTGTCAAGGAAGGGGCTAAAGATCAGCAGGCAATGCGGACAGTAAAGAAAAAAAAAGACTAAGGTGTTGAAATTGTTGTAGTGGAAGCTCAGAATTGTAAAACAGATAGAAATGAGTCTTATAGTGCTATGTTGGTTAAGCATGGTTTAGACTTTTACCAAATCAAACATATCATAAATTGGAAAAAAAAAACAGGGTAATCTGGATTTGTCTAAGGAAGCTGGACAACGTTCAAATTTATGTATGCAAAAATGCACAGAATTTAAAAATATTAAATTGGTCACAGAATGACAGAGAGTTAGGTTGTGTATGGTGGGGACATAAAAATATTTTGCATTTATTGCAGAAAAGTAACTGTATATTCCTCACTTTATTTATGTATTTATTTGCATTTGTTTACCAGGAAAGTCTTAAGTGGGCAGATTCCATTTTTCTTCGGCATGGGGGGAGAAGCTAAAATGAAAGCTAAAATATACTAACATATAGTGGAATACAACCGTGATTTTAAATCCGCACAAAAAATGCAGTAAGTTGTAGTGTTAATATAAAATAATCCATTCCTATAATTATAATGACAGAATATTCAAAGCACTAAAGTATGATTGTAACACGATGAGGTCAGGGTGTGTATAGCAGTATCCTGTAATTATTCACTTTTATATAGTATAAATAATTTTTGAAATGATGCAATTTAAATGTTCTTTTAGGAAAAGATTAGTGAAGTGAAAGAGGTGATTAGTGTTGAACAAGTAGGTAAAGATAAAGAAATGCTGAAAGTACAAAAGGGAATTAAAAGTTAATTAAATACAGGAGAGAGAGAATTGTACTAGAGTATAACCAGGTAATAGAAACTGTGTTGACACTAGTCAGTATGTAGTGCCCCCATGAATGAGTTAATTGTGGGGGAGTGGGGTGAAGGAGGTTTTAAGCCCATTATATGAGTAAATCATTTTGGAGTGTATTTTTACATATGAAATGTAGATCAAATATAGTATATACAGCAAATGTTTGCGCTCTGGGCATTTCTTCGTAGGCATATTGTTGTACACACATATGAATGTATCTATGCAATAAAATGGTGATATGAATAATACTTTAAACATTCTAACACATGTAAAATTAATTTTAAGTTTCTGTAATTGATGTAGTGAAAACAGATTTGAGGAATGGTTATGACTTTTTTTTTTTTAAAAGAAAGATTGATTGCTGTATGAATGTCATTGGAAATCTAATGCAACTTAGCTACCCTGTCTTAATGAAGGCTTTAGTATTAAGTATATATTGAAGTTGGAGATTTTAATAGGTAATTCAAGCACATGGGTTTTAAATCAAATTTGGAAAATGTCACTGTGCTGGATTCAGTAAAGCCTACCCTGAGTGTACATGATATGTATTCAATAAAATTCTTATCACATTTTTTGTGCTTTCTAGTCGCTCAGAGTATATTAAGTGTGCACATAGTCTACACTTTGTGGTAACCTTTATGAATCCCTGTCAAATGTTTAAAGCTGCAAGAATATCAGTAGGAAAACTAAACTTGGGAGGAAGAGGGTGTGTTGAGTCAGCTGTGTTGTCTGCATAGGTCTCAACCTCTTAAGAGGTCAGTGTGGAACACAGACCTTAACAATGTGTGACAAATGGCCAAAATGTGGAACACCCTATTTTCGCACTGCAGGAAACATGCCATTGACATGGGACATGGTAGAACATCTGTAAAATTCAATAAAACCACTAATTTTATAAGGAACAGCACAAAAATGAGCCAAAAATTTAGCCATTCTGCAAAAAACTGTACATTTGAGAGCTAGATCATTTTTTTTAATTCAGAAGATGCTAATTGCTGAAACAGAGAGAGCCACAACACCATTTAAGTGATGCCTTATTTATTTATTTATTTATTTATTTGCACCTAGGGCAGGCATTTCCCAAACACAGCTGTCATTGTGTAAGGAAACACATATCCTTCAGAAAATGTATGCTAACACAGATCCTGTTATTCTAGCAAACTTTCAGAGTTTATAAGAGCAACATTTAAAATGTTTCTATTTTTGTGCTTTTTGTCCTCCTTATATGTTGGGCTTTGTCCACATTTCTTGCACGAAGAGGATGTGAGGTATGGCCAACCATTCTTTTATGCCCAAACCTGTGCAAGCCCCACCCACAGGGTACTAAAAGCACAGTAGGTTTAGGTTTAGTTTTTTAGTCTTAGGGTTACAAGTAACTTTGCCCTGTTTTAGAATGTTTGTGGTCTTTAAAAACGTAGCTGTAGAGGAAATAAATGTACCTGTCACACCCGTGTCTTTCCCGTCCATTTTATTCCACTGTGAATGCCCTTCCTTCAGGGCTGAGGCTCTGTGCAGACTTTTTACAGGTACAAACCAAAGTATTGATTGGTGAATGGTGCTGAGCAGTGTTGTTTGTGCATTGGCATTTATGTCTTGTAAACTCACTAAGCATTTTACTACACTAAGTGCCTTGGACATAAGGTGTTGTAAGAAATATCTATGTACGTACAGTGCACTAGAGAGGCATTTGACAAGAAGGATGAGAAAGGAAATGGTGAGTGATAGCTGAACCAACTTAGATATTTTGTATTAGTAAGTATATACAAGGGTAGGCACATTTTTTTTCTGAACTGAAGGCCAAAAAATCATGACTTGAAAGATATTTACAAGCAGACAGACAAAACTATACGGTTGAGGTGATACTTATGAATTGGGGATGTGGAATATACTTTATTTAAACTTGTACTGTTCATCATAGTAAGTACATCTCAAAATTTGCAAAATACTGTTAGAAAAGTAATGTTGTGATGCCACTTATCAAAATATTCCCCTTTGTTGGTGTACCAAGCAGGAATATTGCTGAGTACTGCTCTTTGGCAATGGTAATTGGGGCTGTCTACCCCTGATCAATACTGCTGAATTCTGATTTGGCTCATACATATCAAAGTGCTTCTTGCTCTTTGTTCTGGCAGGTGCGTTTTACGTTCTAAGTGAGAATAAGTCAATGTGCGTCTATTCTGGCTTTTCTGGTGCAGAGCTTAAAGTACGGTCTACACATGACGGAAGGGTGAATGCACATGATGTGATCACCTTAGACAGAATCCAATGTTTTGTATGCTTTTTCTGTCCTTTTTTAACATGCATACACACACCTACACATGTCTGTTAGATGCTGTTTGCAAAAACAAATAAAAAATGTGTATACAGCATACGTTCTTGCGTTTTAACATTGAGCCATGAAAAAACATACTTTAAACATAGATACAGTTGGTAAGATCATTTTTGTAACTACACTGTTTTAAATGTCCATCCAGGTTGCTTCCAGCTGTAATGCCAAGTGCTGAAACTGTCATGCAGTGCCGAGACGTTGTGAACAACCTCCATGCTCAGTTCTTCCTGAGTCGGATCGATG